>NC_133622.1:183970967-184093467 GCF_048593235.1 Sminthopsis crassicaudata | reverse complement strand
AAGCTGGCTGGGTGGAGACCTTTTAGTGACAGGCAGTGTGTTTTCACAATGCAGTAAAATCCCCATTACTCACTGGTGGTGAACAAAGGACATTGAGTTTAATGAGCTTTGTCTGTGGTGTGTGTCTATGCAGCTATTTATTGCAAGCCCTGTCTAGGCCATTCCATGTCACATATTCCACACTCATGGCATTTGATCCTCTATTGATCTCACCCATGATCTCCTCACCCTTGGAAAACTTGTGAGTGAGGCAGATAAACCATAGAATGCCTGGGGTGGAGGAAAGAATTCTGATTTGGAAGTTATGTTCTCAGTAGTGGCACTCTTTAGCTACCACTGGGTAACCTTAGACCTCAGTTTCTCCTCTGTGAAAATAAAGAAGTTGGGCTAGATCATTTATCTCAAGAGTATTCCCTCCCCCCCCCCACCCCATTTATCTTTTTAAATTCTGAATATGTTTGGAATGGACAATGGGACAAGGATTCTGGGAGAGATAAAGGGAAAGAGAGAAAGGAAAAGGAAGCAAAATGAGGAAAAGTGAGGGGAAAGAAAAAGGGAGATGGGGCACAATGAGACACACAGCATAAAAAAATGGGAAAGATAAAGAGGAAGGGGGGAAGAGAAACTCAATAGATTTTGAGCCTCCCGTTGTTTAGAGGGTTCAGCTGCAATCATAAAGTAATAGCTATCATTCCTGAATTTTCAGTGTTTTAAACAAATTATTTCCTTCAGAATACTCTTACCTCATCTTTATAATGAGATGGAGGCTTTGCTATCTACCTTGCAAGCAAATTCTAAAGGCCTACAGGCTGTACTATCTATACTGCCTCAATATCCTACAATCCCCCAACGCTGTCAGGCCTATCTATGTAGCCTAAGGTCCCAGTGATGTATCCATAGAACAGCCATGGTTTTCTATTCCTTCTGTAGTTCTCTTTAATATCTTATCTCTCCAGTTTGAAAGCAAATATTTTGAATCTGGGTACTTGAATACAGCTTTAAAAACAAAAACAAAGATTAATTAGTCCTTAGCCAGTGCTTGGCACATAGCAAACATTTGATTTAAAAAAAAAAAAATTGTTTTAGGGGCAGCTGGGTAGTGCAGTGGATAGAGCACCAGCCCTGAAATCAGGAGGACCCAAGTTCAAATGTGAACTCAGACACTTAACACTTCTAGCTGGGTGACCCTAGGCAAGTCACTTGACCCCAATTGCCTCAGGGGAGAAAAATCTTTTTTTTTTTTTTAAGAAGGAAAAATGTCTATTATCCATTATTCATAGATTTCTAGTTATTCTAATTTCTTTTTCTTCTTTTTTTTTTTTTCCTGAGGCAATTGGGGTTAAGTAATGGTCACACAGTTAGGAAGTCTTCCTGACTTCAGGGCTTGTGCTCTATCCACTGCACCACTTAGCTGCCCAGTCATTCTAATTCTTAAACTTTTAGTATTTCTACTGTTAAGCACAACCCCAAAGTTGGTCATTAGGATGCATTTTTCTCTGGGCCAAAGTGTCTGAGCAGAGCAACATTCTCACCTCTTATTGTCCAGATGAAATCAAATCAAGGCCTGCATATTGTAAAGGGAATAACATTGAATCTTAGTGAGAGAACACAATTTCCTGGTGCTCTTATTTATTACCTGAGTACCCCTGGGCCAATCATAACCTCTCAAAGCTGGAATGGAGTTTGACTAAATTATCTCTATAATCCCTTTGCACTCTTAAGACCCATTATCCCAATGTCCTCTGACCTAAAAGAGTCTGACCCACCCCACTCCCAAGCAATTTTCAACCAGACTCAAACCCTGTCTTCCCTTGGGATCAGATGTCAGCCAGAGCATAGTATACGAGCATCTGTTTGTTTTCACCAGGCAGGGTAGATTGGTTAAGACTGGAACATGAAGTCCACAGCTGGGGAGCTCAGTGAACTCAAACTATCATCCCTAGATTAGCATCTAGCCAAACAGCTGTTCAGTGGGATAGGGTAAATGGTACTCAAATCAGCCAAATAATTCATCTCAGATGGTGACAGTGTGAGGCAGGCCCACCATTGACTTTGATGGGGGAGTTGCAATAGCATCCCATTGATTATTATACATTTTTCTTCCTGGAGAATTATCAGTCAGTTGACATTTTATAAAAATATAAATTCCCATTTCCGTTGTGTTCACAACAAGGAGTGTGTGTGTATGTGTGTGTGTGTGTGTGTGTGTGTGTGTGTGTGTGTGTGTGTGTGTGTTGGAGGCTGAATGTTTGTGGGGATGAAAAGAATAGGAATAGGTACTTTTACAATTTAGACAGCAGAAAAGGGATGAAGTCAGAGAAATACCCTCATGCAAGTTTTGTTTAAGGGCATCATTACTCATGAGCAAATCACTGCCTCATTTAATTAGCTTCTCAGAGGTAGTTGTGCCAGATGTGTCTGATACGTGTTGCCAAGTTCTGGCCCTTAACATTTTGCTCACCTGTTCCTCTGTGAGTAGTTTCTCTGGCATCCTGATGCCTCTGCTGAGATCTGGCCAGGCAACCTGCTGCTTCAAAAACCTGTTCACCTCAATAGTACTTTTGAATGATGACCAATCTATTATTTCATAGCCAGTTTAAAGCATGATGAAGAGGAAGAGAGGAAAGGAGAAATGGAAAGATCCAGAGAATGGATGAAAAGCTTGAGACTTACTTTGGGCAAAGCACTAGAAACACAAAACAAAAGTACTACACTCCTCGAGGAGTTCACATTCTAAGGAGGTGGGGTGAAGGTTTCAGGTGCAAGGCAGGTAGAAAAGTCCGTGGTCCCTAGATTGCAGCAACAAGGCAGATGGAAAGGCCTCCTCATTAATGTCATTTTTACTAATAAAATAATATTGGTTTCTAAATTTGATAGTTCCTGGAATCGTGGTGGCAAGAACTTTCATTTCTGGTAATTTGAGTATCTGTATTTGGGGTATCTGTATCCCCACAGGAGCAGCGGCCAGGCTGCACTGCCATAGATGTTGCTTCCCAAGGTGCTGATTGAGGAAACTGGTTAGAAGCATTGTTTTCCCATGGTTCTTAGGTCCAAGTTCAAGACAGTGTCCATCAGGGTATGGTTACCAAGGGGGTGCTGATTTGACTTATCAGGCACAGGTCTCTGTCTCTCTGTCTCTGTCTGACTCCCTTTCCCTCTCCCTTCCCCCACCTGTGTGTGTGTGTGTGTGTGTGTGTGTGTGTGTGTCTGTCTGTCTGTCTATCTGTCTCTCTCGGTCTTTCTCTGTCTTTCTGTCAGCCTCGCTCTCTCTCTGTCTTTCTCTCTCTTGGTATTTTACTACTTCAGCTAGGTTTTCCTGCGTTCTGCCTAGAACTTGACTGGCAGTTGATAGGGATGGTTGGCTCCTTCTCTACAGGAGTTGTCTCCTTGAATGATGGCTGTGAGGACAGAACTGGAAGTAAGGCAGGTGCTGTCACTCCCAGGGTTATTTTGCCTTTCTGGAGTGAGCAACAGAGACAAAGACAGCAAGACATAACTCCACGGAAGCCTAGGAGAATTGGGGAGAGAATGAATGCCAGGGGAGATCAGTTCTTGAAAAATCATTAAAATGTTCATGCCAAAAAGTATTTGACACCCCATCCAGAAGCTGCAGTCAGTTTGGTGTACATCTCTTATAATGAAAGGCTGGGTTCTGTGTTTATAACAGGGATTTTGTCCATCCTTTGAAATGATCAGGACTGGAATAGGGCCAAGATGTGCCTACATGGAACCAGGACAGAACCAAGGGGCAGAAACAGAGGGAGGATCTGTCTGTTATAGCAATTAGAGCTGACATTTATATAGGTAGCATTTTATGATTGAAATGCCTTTTGTATGTATTCTCTCAGCCCTGAATATGCAGCTGGGGAGCACAGCATACTCACACCAATCATCTCATGATTAAATGTCTAGCAAAACATCTGCTGGGTGCATTAGGGCAGTTGATATGCAAACCAGCCAATCAATTCATCTCAGGTGGTGACATGTAAGGGTTCCTATTGACTTTAATTCATTTGGGCCAACATCATCCCATTGATTATTATAAATTTTTCTCCTGGGTGAATAGTCAATTAGCTGCCAATTTATTATAACAATTGTTCACATTTCCATTCAACCCTTAAGGTTTATATCCTGTGTTCCTCACAGTCCCTGTAGAGTAGGTTTTGGGAGATTTGGAAATGGAACTGTGATTTAATTGGTATTCGTGACTCCCAGTCTGGAAATTTCATTTACAAATGCAAATCTGTACCCACTCTACAACTCATAGATTGGGAGAATTGCCTATTATACGGAGAGATTAAGTGATTTGTCCAGGAGCATAAAGCCAGGATGTATCAAAAGTAGGATTCAAACTCATATCTCCCTCACTCTACAGATGGCTTTCTACTCACTTCATCATGTTTCCTTCAAATATGCTTGCACATATAATCACAGTACCTATGGAGTTTTTCTGAATGGTACATTGCCTTTTTTTTTTCTTTTAAATGTACTGATGTTTTTCTGGCAGATTGAGATTACTATCATAGAAACCCAGAGTTGGGAAAAATCCCAGATGTCACATAGTGCAAAAAAGGATGGAACACACATCCCTTCTTCAATATTCTGACAAGTGATCATTCAAACTCTATTTCAGAATCTTAAGTAGATTCTGGATCTACTTATTACTAGATTATGAATCTTCTTAGATAGTAGATTTCCATCAATGGAGAAATAACTACAGGTTATGGAAGCTTTTATGCAGCTCTAACTAGGAGGGTTCTCTACCTTATGTTATCAAAATCTGTCTCTGAGTGATTTCCACCCATTGTTGTAGATTCTGTTATCTCTGCCCAAGTAGAATAAATGGAATCCCCTTCTTCATGATAGCTTTTCTGGTGTTTGAAGATAGCTATTGAATTATCTTTAAACTTCTCTTTTATAAAAATATTTTCATTTCTTCTAGTCTCATTTCTTCTTTGCCCTCTTCCTCCTCCTCCTCTTCAGTTGTCATTATCATATAGCCTGTTAGTAGAATCATCCCAAAGATGCTTCCAATGAATCTACAGAAGATCAAAAGGGCAGCTAGGTGGGGCAATGGAAAGAGTTCCTGCTCTGCAGTCAGGAGGACCTGGATTGAAATCTGGCCTAAGACATTTCCTAGCTGTGTGATGCTAGGCAAGTCACTTAATCCTATTTTCCTTTTTCCTCATCTATAAAAAAAAAATGAGCTAGAGAGGGAAATGGCAAACCACCTTAGCATCTTTTCCAAAAACACCCCAAATGGAATCACAGAGAATCAGACATGACTGAAACTATAACTCAAAATTCATATTCAATTACACATGACAATCACATCTTCTACCTGTGCAATAATTTGCCATGCATGAAACATTTAAGTATATTTGTAGAATGGTAGCTTGTCCTAGGATCATTTCTATCAAAATCCCATGAGGATAATACCTGACATTTATAGTAAATTTTCAAAATATATTATTTCATTTGATCCTCTTGTTAACTTTGTAAAAATCAGCACTCCTAGAACATAGTCTTTTTGTTCAGCACTCCTAGTACATAGCCTTTTTGTCAGAAAGCCTGTCTTGTCCTTTGATGCTCTCTCTTCCTTTTCTGCTTGTTGACATCATCCAGGTATAAGCTATGGAAATCAATGTCCAGCACTCCCCAAAACTGCCATTAGTATCACTGATAAATCACTCATAGAACAAATGGATTTTCCCAGGAAAGAGCACAAAAATGACTCATTTCAGAGTATATAGATAGTTAAGAGTTGCCACCTTTCTTGTACTGGGACATTCTCTCTCAGAACCTGAATGGTTTCCATGATCTACAATGCTGCCTTGAATTGGATCTAAGCAAGAAAGCTGGACTTACCTACTTACCAGAAGGGCATGGAGTCATGACAGCATTTACTCAAGAGCTCTTCTCCCTTGTTGTTACCCCAGTAAATTAATCTCATTGCTGTCAGTGTCTCTTGTTCCTAGAAGGTTTCTTGGGTCTTCTCTATTCCTCATCTACCAAATGGTGCTTGTTACTATATTTCTGCAACAGCTATACTATGACATAATTGCTTTGGAACTCCAGCTGACTATGTTCTTTCCCTTTTCTACCTTTAAGGCACTGACTGCTCCTGGCCCATTTCAATCTTTTTTTGTTTTATGATGAATCTTGTAGCCTCATGCATCATGTGAAAGGCCTCCTCAGAGATCCATGAGAACAACCCTTTCTTGTATCTCTCAAATAGATCTCTGTTTTCTGCTTGTAGGGTGGTCATGCTATGTCTATTCTACTTAGCTCTTTCTTTTTTCCAACACCTGAGGAATGTAAATTCTGCTTAAGTCAACCTCTCTCACTAAACCATTTGGGATTAGAAGAGGTCCTCTCCCTTTCTTTGCAATCATCTTCTGAGGCAGCTGGACTTGGTTATGCAAACTACTTCCAGACTGTTCTTCAAAATGGAAGAGAGAAAGGTGGGGTTCAGAGCAAAAGGACCAGTACCTCACTATAAAGATTAATATCCCCACTTTACAGAAGGAGAAAATGAGGCTCAAATAGCTTAATGATTTTTCTAAGATCGTATAGCTAGTTGGAAGAACAAGTACTGGAATAAGATGCACTGACTTCAAATTCTATTGCCCTTGTTACTATTCAGTATAGATTTTCTTGTGAGGATATCCCAGATAGAGAGCAATAGGAATGAGATTAGGAATGGGCATTCTCATTATCCAGTGAGGAGACATTGGTCATACTAGAGCATAGGATATTGAGGGACCTATGTGGGTACACAGAGAACTAGCAAATCAATTTACATTTTTTAAAACCATGTACAGAAGATAGAAACAAGGGAAAGTAATGGAAGATGACTATGAAAGCATGACATGTTCCAGTGAGAATAGTAACAGGAATGTTTCACCTACGGAACAGATGGAAAACTTTATGTTCTTTAAGACACAGCAGCCAAGCAGATGTTAATGTACCTTCATTATTGATTTACTTGGCAAACATTAAGTTTTATAAACATTTAAAGCTGTTATTAGGTTATTAGTGCATGTAACCAGTTCATCATATTTTTGATCATATATTTCCTTAGTGACATCCTTTATTCTATTTCCTTATAGTTCTTTATTTGTCCTATGTGATGCCTGTTCATATTCTCCATGCATATATCTATTTCCCACAGGAGACTATTGAATTCTAGAGTTTGTAGCTTGTTTACAATAAAGAAGTGTATATTTTACAAAAGTGATCACCATATTATAGAGGAAATTCAAGGCACATTCTGAATGGAAGGGGATTTCCCAATAGATGATAAAGTCCTTGAGATTCTCTTCTTGGAGGAACATCTTGTGCTAATTGCATAAAGCCCCCAAATAGTGCAGAATCTTTTAGATGAAATCACTACTGAAAAAGAGTTTGACCTAGACATTCACACAGGAAATCTTATATGGATGTAGAATAATTCTTATTCAGATTCTGATTGCCTTATATGAAGAAGTTAAAGAACTGGGTCAGGCACTTCATATAGATAAGTTTAGTTCTTGACTAAAGAGTACCAAAAGAGTGAACCACAGTGATTTGGAGAAATTTCAAAGATTCTTTAATAACCGCAAACTTAAAATATATATCCATCTTTAAAAATCCTCATGATTGACATATTTTATTTTTATATTTCCTACATTTCCCCCTGTATCCTTTCCTCATGCCTCCAAAACCATCCCATTTGACAAGGATTTTTCTTAAGGAAGAGAGGAAAAAAATCAGCAAAATCAATAAACATTAAAAAAAAAAATCTAATGTTATATGCAAAGTTCCACATTTGTGGGCATCTATGCTACAAAGAAGCTAGAAAAGATGTCAACTCAACATTTTTTTCTGGGCCCAAGACTGGTCTTTATTATTTTGCATTATTTTCAATTTTCTTGGGAGTTGATGTTCTTCTCATTTATATTAGTGTCATCATTGTATATATATATATATCATTTCCCTGACTCTGCTTAATTCACTTTTACTCAGTTCATAAAAGTATTTTTATTCTTCCCTGTATTTATTATTTTAAATTTCTTTTAATATAGTAATATTCCATTCTTTCCTATGATGCAATTTGTCTAAACATTCCCTAATTGGTGGACATCTACTTTATTTCCAGTTTGCTACCACAAACTTTTTAAAATGTTGCTATGAATCTTTTGGCACTTATAATCTCTTTCTTTTTTCAATGACTTCCAAGCATATACTTAGCTTTGGTATTTCCAAGATCAAAGTTAGGGTCAGTTTTTAAATACAAATATGCCAATGGTCAGCACCAAACAATAATACAATTAGTGGTTTCTGAAATGGCTAAAAGATTTTACTCAAAGAGAAGTCATTAATGGAAAAAAAGTTTTTTTCAACTATGGGCTTCTGAGTTTGATTTTTGAATCCTAGCAAAATTTTAGAATCCATTAATAAAAAGATCATTAGTGAACATCTAGGAAAAGGTTGAGGGAGTATGGAGTCCTTGTAAGGTTCATCATCAACAGGTCATGAGAGACTAACATCATTCTGTATTTTGACAATATTAGTAAACTGATAAATGAGGGGAATGGTACAGACTTTGGTTTGTCTAATTTTAACAAAGCATTTGACAAGTGTTTGATGATATGCTTATGAATTATATCTTATAAACTTAAATAAAAGATTGAGATAATGGATTTAATGAATAAAACAAATAGGGGGATTTGAAATTGGATGAATAGCTCCAAAAAAAGAGTCATGAATGGGTCAGTGTTAATCTAGAAGGTCTCTGGTGGAATGCCCAAGGAATCTGTGCTTGGCTTTCTACTTCTAAACATTATTTATCAGTGACTTAGACAAAGGCAAAGATCTTGTGCTTATCAATTTTGCAGCTCATACAAAACTAAGAGCTAGAGCCAACATACCGGGTAACAGAGTTTGGACTCAGGATGCTCTTGACACATTAGAACATTATATATAATTTAATAAGATTGCATTTACATTTAAAATCTAATTAATGAGTTTTAAAATGTGCAAATACAGAATGAAGAAGGTGAGAGTGTGGTAGACAGGAGTTTAAAAAGTTTTGGGAATTTCAGTGGACTATAAACTCTGTTTAATTCAACAGTGTAATATGGCATTCCCCCCCCAAAAAAAAAAGTAAAATTATCTTAATCTCTGCATTAATAGAGACATTATAGCTACCCCACTCTCATAATGCCATATTTTTGAAAGACATTGATAAAACAGGTCATTGTATTCAGCTTGTGCCACATTTTACTAAGAATGTAGAAGTAAGGGTCAGTAGCCTAGTACAGAAATTCTTAAAGATTTCTTAATCACAACCCTTTTTCACCAGAGGCATTTTTATGTGAAGTTGGTTGTATTAGCACATAAAATAGGTATACAAATCAAAAATTTACTTATAATAAATCATTAAAAATATAAAACAATTCTTTGGTTAACATATAATTTTATCATTTATTAAATATGAAAACAAATTCACATACTAATGAGATGGATGCACTTCTTTTTTTTACATAAAAATTAAATCTGGGCAAAATGTTTCATCTTTTACTTTTGCCAAATTTTTCATGACCCCCACATTCAGTTACATCACCCCATATGGGATTTCGACCATAGTTTAAGAAGCTTTCACCTAGTGGACCCAGTGTCAGGAAGATCTGAGATCAATCTCTTCTCAGACCCTTACTAGCTCTCTGACCCTGGACAAGTATCAGTCTCAGTTTCTTCATCTGTAAACTAGGGATAATAATGGCACCCTCTTCCTAGGATTGTTGTGAGGCTCAAAGGTGGTAATTTTTGTAAAGTGCTTTTGCAAACTTTAAAGCATTATATAAATGTTTTATCATCATCCTCATCTAGAAAGTATTCAGAAAGGAGCAACTAAAATGGTGCAGTGTCTCAACAGCAAAATTTGGAGTTGTGCTTTAATCCAAGAAATAAAAGTTATTTCCTCTAAATACACAGAAATACTGTATGTTCTCTAAAACAAGGCTTCTTAAACTTTTTTCCACTTGTGACCTCTTTTTCCCCCAGAAATTTTTACATAATGCTGGCTATATAGTTATAGAAAATAAGTATACAAATCAAATATATGGTGATAGTAAATCTTTCACAAACACCACTTTCAGTTACCCATATATGACCCAAAGTTAAAGAAGCTTTGTTGTAAGTCAATTGGAGATATAATCAAGGAAAGAAGACCACGGTATGAAACTGGTTCTGAATTTAGTAACTGTGATCCTGGGCAAGTCACTTATATTCTTCATGCTGAAGTTTTTTCATCTTTAAAATGAAAGTCATAATATAACTACCAAATTTGAGGATTAAATGAGATGATCTATGGCAATTATGACAATGATGATGACTCCACATTGTCAATAATCTCCAGAAGAGAGATTCACTTTAAAATTCTTCACAGATACAAGCTCTTATATTTTTATCTATCTTGTCTATAAGGTGAGTTGGAGGACAGATGAGAAGAGCTGACTTCCCTCTCTCAGGGCGGATTATGGAGGAAACAGAACACAGGGCTGAGTATTCTCTTGGCTCCAAACCCTGAAGACTCCCATTGATTCCATTCCTGAGATCTAGCAGCAGTCCAACCTAATTTAGCCTAATGCCGCCCATCTTGTAACTTCTGAGAAAAAGGCAAGCCCTCCTTATCCATCCTCTTTATCTACCTAATGTTTTAAACTCTTGTTATTATTCAGTCACTTGGTTCTGGGATCCAGACTGCGTCAGGAATGGGCGGTGGTTACTTGGTTCCTGGAAGTAAGAGATCAGAATATACAGCTGATTCATGACAATCCCCCATTGAGGATACTCCCTTTGCATCTCTAACCTAGAGCATGGGGCTCAGAGATCTAGACTTACAATCATCAAGTTCAATCTTGAGGGACAACTACAGAAATCAGAACTCTGGCTTGTTTTATCTTTGCTCTAGGAAATTCCCTTTTCTGGCTCAGATATAACTTGTGTTTAGTTCCCTACAGATGAAAGTAAAAGCATCCATGAGTATTGCATTGCCCATTCGACAGAATAAGAGATATTTTTGGTAGAAGATGGCTTTGACTTGATCTCACAGAGATACCTAAGTGACTTTGATGTTGTTGTTACTGTTTGTTCTTTGGTGGAGCAATGACATAAAGGAGTGATATCTTGACTATAAATTGGATTTAAGTGAGGGAGGATTATGCAAAATCTACTCTGGAGCCATCCAAGTCCAGTGGCAAGACTTATATTAGGATAACTGCTAATGGCCTCGGATGCAATGAAAGATCATGCTCTTAATAAACTAGTTCTCCATTTGTCTGAGGCAACACTCATTCAGTAGCTAAAGGCTAGCTAAGAATAGTGATCAAGTGACATATAAATAAGCCTTGTAATTCCTTCTTTCCTCTCCTTTCCAGAGTCTTACATTGATCCCTAGATCATTATTGACATCCTAAGGTTTGGCTTTTGTTTGGAAGGGCAAGTGAAATTAGAATTGCTAAAAAGGAATCCTCCTTGCTTTCTCATTCCTTCTATACTACTTGAAAAACTATGTCTGGTGATGCAGTGGATAAATTACAGGGCCTGGGGGAAAAAAGACTTGAGTTCAGAGCCAGCATCAGATATGTTCTTGCTGTGTGTCCCTAGATAAGTCACTTAATCCTGTTTGCCTCAAGTGCTCATCTATAAAATGAGCTGAAGAACAAAATGGCCAATCACTCTAGTGTCTGCCAAGAAAGCCCAGATTGGGTCATGGAGAGTCAGGCAGGACTGCACACAACAAATTATATCTAAATTTGTTTTCTGCTTCTCCAACATTGGAGGACGTATGTTTGGCATTCTTCCTAAGAGTCTGGTGTTGCTTAGAGAGTATCTTCTCTTGCTAAAAGGCTTAATTAATCCTTAAATTTTTGAAATTGGGATTGCTGAGGAAAGGGGGATTTCTGCTCTCCCTGTCACATAGAGCTGTGCTATGGAGAAAATGCACCAGGATATCCCAAGGAAAATCATTTCCTCAAGGTTTAGATATGTATCACATTATTAAGTAAAAGAAGAATCACTTTCCTAACCAAGGAATCCCTAGAACGATGCTAGTGATTTGCAGAGATCATGAGATAAACAAGACAGGTAGGGCAGGAGGTCCTTGGAGCTTTAAGGGATCTCCATCACTTCTTCACAAGTCTCAGACTAGTCCAACCCAACCCAAATCTTTACTGAGCTCATGACTATAAGGAAGGGACTTTTTAAATGGGTAGAGCAGTGCTCTCTGACCAAGCCAAAACACAAAATCAGACCAAGCCTTCCCTAAGCCTCTGAAGGATTGCCTGAGTTTAGCCTGAGTGAGGAGCAGGGCAGCACCCCCGAAGCAATCTGAGACCACCCCATCCCCAACAGACCCAGCCTGGCTGAGAGAGCAATCCCAAGGGACTCTGGATGAGAGAAAGACCCTCAGCAAAATTCAGCCTGAGCAGTCCCTGAAAATTCCTGGGAGCCCAGGAGTAGTCTCAAGTCTAAAGGGATAAGAACCCCAAAGAGATTTACAGAAGAGAGAG
The DNA here is from genome assembly GCF_048593235.1 of Sminthopsis crassicaudata. Lineage (NCBI taxonomy): Eukaryota > Metazoa > Chordata > Mammalia > Dasyuromorphia > Dasyuridae > Sminthopsis > Sminthopsis crassicaudata. The sequence goes on along the minus strand of NC_133622.1, from coordinate 184,080,910 downwards.
AACCTAGAGCATTGTGATAAGAAGAGCCTGGGAGTAGAAAAACCCAAAACAACTTCAAACTTGGAGCCTAGTTTGGACCACTTTATTCAAGACTAGGCTACCCTAGTCATTTGTGGATTTTGACTCAAATTTCTCCCACCATGAGCAAACTAAGGATAATTCCAAATACCATGAGCAAATACTGCTATGACCCCTACAAAATGTCAAGATAAAACCTCAGGGGGGAAAATGTATTTTTGTCATAGGGACATTACAATATTGGAGGAAATGAAACAAGACCATATAGAATGGAAAAGCTAGGAAGAAAAATAATGATGAGGAAAAATTGACATCTTTGAACTGATGGTGGAAAATCTTATTCTAAATATTTTAATTAGAATGGGCCAGACAGAAAGCAATGACTCATGAAGAAATATGGAAAACAAAACCAAAAAAAAAAAAAAAAAAGGAAGAAAATCTTAAAAAAATTAATTTGTCCTGAAAAACAGATCAAGGAGAAACAATTCAAGAATTATCAGACTACTTAAAAATGATGAAAAAAGATATGGATATTCCACTTCAGGAAATTATAACTAAAAATTATTCAGAATTTTTAGAACTAGAGGGAAAAGTGAATATAGGAAAAATAATCTACCAATCATCTTTTGAAGGAAAACCCCAAATTAAAACTCTCAGGAGCATCATAGCCAAAACCCACGGTTTCCAGGCCAAACAAAAATACTGCAAAGAGTCAAAAAGAATGAATTCAAATTCCAAGGTACCACAAGTATTACTCAAGACTCAACAGCTGCCACTTTAAAAGAGAGAAGAATGTGATATTACAAAAATAAAGAAGGATAAATTGTTTTTTTGGGGGACCATGTATATAGCACTTATTATCAGCTAATTACTGTGCTGAGCACTTTACAATTATTATCTAATTTCACCTTCACAACAACTTTGGGAACTAGGTGCTATAATTATCCCTATTTTACAAAAAAAAAAAAAAAAAAATTGAGGCAAACAGGAATTATGTGACTCACCCAGGATTGTGCAGCTAGTAAGTACCCAAGGCTGGATTTGAATTTAGGACTTCCTGACTCCAACCCAGACACTCTTATCTATTGCACCACCTTGTTGTCTATAGGCAAAAAAAAAAAAAAAAAAAAAAAAAAAAAGACTTTTAGAATGGTCTTAGAATAGAGGATTTCCAAGCATTCCTGAGGGAAAAAGCAGAATTGAAGAGACATTTTGAAATGGAAGTAAATAAAGCTTCCAAAAGAAACATAAAAAGGACACATATCTAATCGGAAAGGAGTGTGTGTATTGTTTACATATCACTAGGAGAATAAAACAAAAAAGTCCTTTTAGAGATGGAGAGAAGCTAAGCAATTTGTATGAGTGTCACACAACTAGTGTCTCTGATTTTCTTGATTCCAGTCCATTTTATCCATCATGACATTATGCTATCTAGCTGCTCTAGATGAACTTTAATATCTCAGGAAATAATTGAAAAGAATGAAATATTTCATAGAACGAGTTTCTCTTTAGATAGTACATTTTGTATTTCTGTATTTTGATTAATATTTCATTCTGTTCCATAGATGAAACAGACATGACCAACAAGAGAACAGTTAATAAAAATGTCTTTGAGTATGTAAACCCTTGGGTTTAGCTGAGGGACATCAGCATAGGTATTTGTAAGTTGACCACAATTTGGTGGCTGATTGGTATCTTGAAGCCTCTTAGAAGAGGATCTTTTCCCACAAATTCATCAGAAAGTCATTGACAAGGCCTTGCTAGTTCCTCAAGTTCCACATAGTATGAAATTCAGATATTGCAATCAGTTAATTAAAAACTCCTTTGCTAATTAACACAGTCACATTTACAAATGCATGAAAGATTAACAACAAGCTTTCCAATCAATTGATCCTCCAGTGGGTCCAGGTTCATGATAATAGTAAAAATTCACATTTATATAGAACCTTTTAACAAAGCTTTTATAGGTACTTTCAAATTTGATCCAACAAATTCTATGAGATGGGCAGTACAAACATTATTTTTCCTATTTTATAAATGAGTAAAATGAAACTCACTTTTCCCAAATTTATATAGTGAATTGTCTCTGATGAGACTTGAAGATAGAGTGGGATGAGGGAAATAACCTTGGTCTATGTTCTATCTCCAACTCTACATCTCAAATAATCTAGACCTTTGTGACCTTGGGAAAAATTACTTCCCTTTTCTAGGCCTCTTTCTTTCTCTCTGTGAAATAAGGGGTTCGACTAAATGATCTCTCGTGTCCCTTCCAACTCTGAAATGTTCTTGTTCTAAAAGTAAACAGTGGGAAATAAAGAACCTGGCTGATTCTTGATTTAGGAAAGCATGGTGTACCACACAGAATCCTGGACTTAGAGCCTGAGGAATGTGATTCGCATGCTGGCGGTGCATGCTAAGTGAGTCACCTTCCCACCTGGGATTCATTTTCTTCCTCCAAAAGGAAAGGTATTATAAAGTCTCTCCTTGCTCTGTAAAGTTATGAAATTTGGGTTGTTCTCTACATTCTTCTTCCTGGGGATAGGAATATATTTATCCCAAGTCTTATTGGTCTGAAAAAGGGATTGGTAAGAAGAAAACAAGTCATTGTAACATTATTTTGGGAAAAAAAATACCAAGAAGGTGTGATGGAAAGATTACTCAAAAATGTTTCATTTTGCAATATTCTCTTCACAGAATTTCAGATTTTCCCTTGAAGAGAATCTTAGACTCATTGTCCATGATTTGATGGGACAAAGATTATCTTTGTCCTTTCGGGAAGACTTTCCCAGCTATCCCAGATAATGATGAGTGCAATCCAGTTTTTTTTTTTTTTTTTTTTTTTTTCCAGAGAAGATTCCTTAATGTCCCTTGGGAGCCCATCCCAATTTAAAAATGACCCTTTCTGGCATAGTTTCATTATTCCCACTCATCCTGGACTGTTTTCACCCATGGAATTCAACTCTAATTATCTTGTCCCTGAAACACAACCAAAACCCACTGTGGTTGGGAAAATATGGTACCTTAACACTTTTTGGGGGAGGGGGCAGGAATTAGAGATCTGGCATTATGATTGGATTCTGGAAAATTGTCATTCATCTTCCTTCCTTGTCGGGTTACACTCCTGAGTGTCTAGACTTTCTCTATTACGCCTTTCATCATTTACCTTCTTTTAAACTTTATTTTATATATTGTCTTCCATTGTTAGAATGTAAGTTCCCTGAGGTCACGGACTATCTTGTTTTTTGCTTATATTTGCATTCCCAGTGCTTAACAAGAACCTGGAACCTAGTAATTGCCTAATAAATGTTTCCTGATTCAATTCAAGAAGCATTGCCAGTGAAGTCCTTGGATTTTCTAGAGGTGAGAAACCCCCAAGATTATTGGGCTATTTTGTGCCATATGCAATTTTTTGAGTATAGAATTACACAAAGATTAAAAAAAAGATACTGTCCATACTTTCAACTACCCAGACAGAGAAATACATGGTAAAGAGTGATGGGGGCAAAAGAAAGGTAAACAAAGTGTTTTTAGAAATTTTTGAGAAAGGAAGGCATATTTTCATTTGGGTACTTGAAGGGAATCAAAGGAAGGTTCATGGATGAAGTGATATCTGAGTTGCTTGTGAAAGAAGATAAAAATTCTGGAAGCTCAAGTTGATGAAGATGTTTATTTTATGTATTTATTTTTTTTCTGAGGCTGGGGTTAAGTGACTTGCCCAGGGTCACACAGCTAGGAAGTGTTAAAACCGTCTGAGACCAGATTTGAAATCTGGTCCTTCTGAATTCAAGGCTGGTGCTCTATTCACTCCGCCACCTAGCTGCCCCAAAGATGTTTATTTTAAATCTAAATAGGATAATCTATATAAATGCACCGAGGTAAGAGACACCATGTGCATTTTGAGGGACTGCTAGTAGTCACATTTAGCTAGAATAAAACGCATATGAGGAGGAATGTGAAATAAGATTAGAAAATAGGTTAGAGCCAGATTAAGAAAGAATTCAAACAAAGAGTCTGTATATTTTTCAAGAGGCAATTGGTAGTCATGGAAGGATTTAGGGATAGGAAATAAGATTTATGGAAAAGTGCATTAAGATTATTTTTGTAGCAAAGTGAAAAATGGACTGAGTAGATCAGAGCCTGGAGGTAGGAAGAACAAATAGAAACCAATTACATAATCTGGGTGGGAGGTAATAAACAGTTGAACTGGAGTGGTGGCTGTGTGAATGGAGAAAAGGGAGGGAGGTAGATGTGTGGAGAGAAGGATTTTCCCTGTGGAGGTAGAATCAATAAACTTTGCAAATTGGATATGGGGGTGTTAAATAGAAGGAAAAGCAAGAGATGATTTCAAGATCTTGGGCTTGAGTAACTAGAATGATTCTGTAAACAACAGGAATTGAGTCCCTAGGAGTAAGGACAAGTTTTGGTGGGACATGATGAGTTCAGTCTTGCTCATGTTAAATTTAGATGCCAGAAGGACAGTGAGATGGAGATGTATAGTAGGGAGTTGGAAGTTGAATTCAGAATGAAAGATTAAAGTTGGATTTATGATCTGGAGAGGATGAAATCATCAGATATAAAGGAGAGAGAGACAGAAAGAGAGAGAAAGAGACAGAGAAATAGAGAGAGAGAGAGAGACAGAAAGAGATAGAGAGAGAGAAAGAGAGAGAGAGACAGAGAGAGACAGAGACAGAGAGAGACAGAGAGACAGAGACAGAGAGACAGAGAAACAGAGAGAGAGAAAGCGAACGGTATTGGGGGATTGGGCATAGGACTTTAGGGGACTTGCTTAAAGGACACGAAGACCCAGCAAAGAAAACTAAGAAAATGGGTTCATTCAGGAGGAAATCTAATAGTGAACACTATCCTAGGAATTAGAGAATGGGTGAATATTCAGGAGGAAAGGAATAGTGTTAAATGCTGTAGAAAGATTAAAGAGGATAGAATTGAGAAAAGGCCATTTATTGAATTTATCCATTTAGAAGTTATTGTGATCTTATGGAGAATTTTTTTTTTCATTTAACTGATATAAGATATTAGATGATAAGGCAGTGAGGAATAAGTGGATAATGAGAAAGTGGAGATAGAAAGAAATAGACAACTCTTTCTCAGATCTTGTCAGTGAAAGGAGGCAGAACTATAGGATAATCATTTGGAAGTTTGGCAGGAAGAAGAAAGAGAAAAGCTTTTGTTTGTTTTACTTAAGGATGGAAGAGTCTTAAGCATGCTTTTAGGCAGTGGGGTAAGAGCTAGTAAATCGGGAGAGATTAAAGATAAGAGGAGACAGAAAAGACAGAGAAATAGGAGAGACAAAAACATAAGAGGGATAAAGAAAGAGGGAGGGAGAGAGAAGTAGACAGAAGGAAGGGAGAAAAGAGGGACAGAGGAGAGAGACAGAGAGATAGAAAGAGAAAAAGATACAGACACAGACACAAAGAGAAGGCAAAGACAGAGACAAAGACACTGAAAGAAAGGAGAAGGGATGGAGGAAAAGAGAGAGAGAGAGAGAGAGAGAGAGAGAGAGAGAGAGAGAGAGAGAGAGAGAGAGAGAGAGAGAGAGAGAGAGAGAATGCTAAGAAGGAGAAGGGTGAGGGAGAGACAGACAGAGAGACAGAAAATATGAGTGGATAGGGCAAGCTCTCAAAAGACATGGGAGAAGAAAAGAATGATGGAAAAGTAAAGAAGATGAGAGGCATGAAGACATTTTAGTTTTAAGGGATGGTGAGGAGATGAGAAAGGTAAAGATGTGAGGGAGCTCATGTATCTGGTCTCCTTAAAATCATGTTAGGAAAGAAAAGTACAGAGGTAGAAATTAGGGGTTACAATTCTTACCGTCCAACAAGAAAATTGGATTTACACACATATATTGTATCTAGGTTATATTGTAACACATGTAAATGGGATTGCCTGTCATCTAAGGGAGGGAGTGGAGGGAGGGAGGGGAAAATTTGGAAAAATGAATACAAGGGATAATGCTATTTAAAAAATTACTCATGCATATATACTGTCAAAAATTATAATTATAAAATTAATTTTTAAAATTTTTTTAAAAATTGAGGATTAAAGAAAAGTGAGTTTTGGAACATCTGCTGTCCAGAGCATTCTGGGGTTTAATCAGAGATGATCAGTGGATTGTTATATAGCTCTGAAGACCGCTGTACACAACATAACATAATTACACTACAGCTATTATATACTATTTCAGGATTCCTGTAGTAGCATTCAAGGACGGAATTAGAGTAGAGCAGGAAGATAAAAGCTGTCACTCAGAATTGAATAGGTTAGAGTGAAGAACCAAATTTAGGATTTCTTTAGTGTGAGGAACTTCCAAGGTTGAATTCCCACTGCCAAGGTAGGCTGGCATTTTCTCCACAAATTATAGTCTTGAAGAGCTTCCTAGAGCATTGAGAGTTTAAATGACTTGTCCACATTCACACCATCAGAATTTCCCTAGCCTTCCCAAAAGTTCTTTTCTCTTCTCTGTCCTATCTGATAGAAAAATGGGTGCGGCTGTTTAGTCATGTCTGACTCTCTGTGACCCCTTGGACTACAGCATTGGAATATTCTCTGTGAGGCTTTCCTAGCAAAGGTACTGCAGTGATTAATCTCCAGTTGATTAAGATAAACAAGTTAAGTGACTGGAACAGGGTCACATAGCTAGGAAGTGTTTGAGATTGGGTTTGAAGTCAGGTCTTCCTGACTCCAGACCCAGTGCTATATTCATTGAGTTTCCTAACTGTCTCCTCTTGGGTACATATGGATTAATGTTTCTGTTCTCTATTTTAATTTACTCAAAAATCTGTAACCAATGTATTGAGTCCTTGTTCTTACACTTAATTAGCTATGTGACTATGATCAATAATTAAAATATTCCCGAATATCAAAAACATCCATTTTTGCCCAGAGCCTTATAGTCAGGAGATGTGAGATCAGGTCTTCCTAAGTCCAGTTAAACTTTCTGTCCTGTACCTATGCACTTTGACTTGTCCCCACTCCCCCCAAAACCCTGAAATCTGTCCCTCCTCATTTCCATCTCTAGGCTTTCTTCAAGTCCCAGCTAAAAATCCTCACCTGCAAGAAGTCTTTCTCAGTCCCTCTTAATGCTAATGCCTTCTCTCTATTGATGATCTCAATTTATCCTGCATATATCTTGTTTGTACTCAGCTGTTTGTATGTTATCCCTCCCCTCCCCATTAGACTGAGAGCTTCTTGTGAGGAAGGGCTGACTTTTGTTGTTATTTATTATCCCTGGCACTTAGCACAGTGCCTGGCACATAGTAGGGACTTCATAAATGGTTGTTGATTGACAATAATAACAATGAAAACAACACTGATGACAATGATTCTTAGATCAATCTCTGCCCCAGAGGGCAGACAATGTAACAGTTTTCCTTCCTCTCCATAATCAAGTCACTGGGAAAATACTTAATTGTGATAGACTGAGACCTTACACAAATAAAAACTAACTTAACCAAGGGAAAGAGCCAGAATCAATTCCTTTGTTTTTAAACACCATAGTGTGAATGAGGAAACATGCTATCATTGCATGATAACTGGACTGGGAACAGGTTTTTGCCTGTAAACATCTAATAACCCTGGTTCAAGGAGGGAAGGAAGGAATTTGGCCTTTGGGTGGCCACAGCCAAACAAACCAGGTTAGAAAAAGGAGAGTCAGGAATCAAAACTAAAACAATCAATGAAATCAATTAATCAAAATTAAGCAGAAGTTTAATTTCAAAGTGAGAAAAATGCTTGCAACAGAAATTCTCTTGAGAAGTAGGGTTTGTGGCTTGTAGCAGGGATAGGGTTTTTAATGCATGAAAACTACAAAAGATAGGACCACAAAACAGTCATCCTTAGCTCTTGAGTAAAGGCAGGTGTACACATGCAGGTCTTTTAGGGATAAATAGATGTTTTGGGGTCCTCTGGGAACAGTCTTTTAATTTATTAGATTCATAGATCCTTGTGATTGTCTCAAGTCTTAAGGGTCATTGAGCCTCCTGATCATTCAGTAGGATACAGAACTAGAATTAGCATGGGGGTATAAGAGTGCAACACCTGGTTAAGTGCACTCAGTAGGTAGAGCACAGGAATTGTTCAGCATCAGCAAGTGTGACTGATCACTTTCTGCTACAGCATGTTGGCTAAAGCTCCAGCTCTCAGGCCAGGATCTTCTAGGAAACAGGAATAAGCAGTCAAATCATAAATCCCTGTTCTGGAGTTTTTCTGTAGCTAAGATCATTCAGAGATTGAGTGCAAAGAATTGTTGTTATGTCAAGCTCAGGGCACAGTTTGCTCGCTAGATCTTAGATCTGGAAAATAGTTTTTTCTGGAAGGAAGGTAGGAAGGAAGGAAGGAAGGAAGGAAGGAAGGAAGGAAGGAAGGACGGAAGGAAGGAAGGAAGGAAGGAAGGAAGGAAGGAAGGAAGGAAGGAAGGAAGGAAGGAAGGAAGGAAGGAAGGAAGGAAGGAAGGAGGGAAGGAGGGAAGGAGGGAAGGAAGGAAGGAGGGAAGGAGGGAAGGAGGGAAGGAGGGAGGGAGGGAAGGAGGGAGGGAAAGAAGGAAGGAAGGAAGGAAGGAAGCTTACATTCTTTAAAGGTAAATCTGCATTATCATTTTCTTGATCACATTCTTAAATTAAGCCCTTATTTGTTGCAGGTTTGTTTATTTCTGGATGAGTAAACACTCACCTAACAATCAACTCCTGCAACCCAGTCCAAATGGGCTCTAGCACCCCTTCCTGGAGAAACTGAATTTGAAGCCAAGTTTTATTATATAATTTTAAATAGCTCACTTTTCTTTCCTGAGCTTTAGTTTTCTTTTTTTGTCCAATGGTGAAGTTGAACTAGATGATGTGAAAAGCTTCTTCCAGCTCCCTGGGGTCCTAAGTGTCCTTTCTTTACAAGACCCTGTACTTTGTTGAAGGTAAATCACATTTGCAAAATGTGAGTATCCAAACTTTTTATTCCTGTCTGGTGAGAGTCCCCTTGTCTGTCTCCAGACATAATATATATTTTAAAAGTTTTTCAGAGCCTAATATTGTTTTCACCAGCACCAATACAATACTCTATGGCAATCTTTCCACTTCTTCTTGGCTTCCAGGATCACCTGGGAAATTTTAAAGAGCCAAGACTGATCCACACCCAATTGGACCACACCCAAGTCTCCTAAAGGAAACCCAATATATTGAGAACAAATCCTATCAATAATCAAGTATTTCAGAACATAAGAGAGCTTTGTGCTTAAGATTATACCTTCTTTTAAAAATAGTAGAAATTGAATTTTAATTTGAAAGTAATATTTGCCTCCTTGTGAGTTTCAGCATAAGAATTTAAAACTAAATTTAAAACTAAAATAACCATTTTAAAATGACTGCAAGTAGCAAAGAACAGGAGGGGAGGAATACTGGATTGGAAATTAGGAGTCCACCTTTGTTACTTAACTGGTTGTGTAACTCAGGGGAATTTTTCCTTCTCCCAACCTCATGTGAGAAATGGGAAGATGTTACTGGTATTCCTTTCCTTAAATAGAATTGGTGTGAGAATGAAATGTCACCATGATTATAAAACATTATTGCACAAAAATGACATTTAAATGTAAGCTTTTATGTGTGTGAACCCCTGGGGAGTAGAGATTATCTCATTCTTTGTACTTAATTTCCAGTATCTGACACATAGTTGCTTAGTAAATGCTAGTTGATTAATAATAATAGCAAACATCTATAGAGACTTTACAAAATGCTTTATAAACCTCACCTCATTTTATACTCACAATGTTGAGAGGTAGGTCCTAGGATGATTTCCCTTTTACAGAAGAGTAAACTGAGGCAGAGGTTAACTGATTGATGAATGCTACAGGATTGAACAAATCACTTTTTAAAAATCTGGGCTTCAACTTCCTTCTCTAGAAATAATGAAGTTGGGCTGAATGAGCTCTAAGATCTTTTCCAATTAGGCCATTCTATGACTTCACAATGATGACCCTAATTTTACCTCAATATGCTTGAAAATTTTTAAATATGACTTTTCTGCTTGAATCCAATGTTATATCTTTTTAAAAAAATTTTTCCTAAAAATATGTTTTCAATTAAAATGCATTTTCAGAATCTGTTGTCTGAACATGCTGAACTTTTTAATTAAGGTTGAAAGTTTGCCCTGTGACCTCCTTGGGCAAATTTTCCTGTTAAAGCAGTTGAAGGATGATTAGTTTTTCCAAAGCTCAATATTGCCTCCTTGTGGTATTCAAGTGAGGATTCAGCTCCTCTAAGCAGATGGGAGCTTCTCATTCAGGTTTTTGAAAGGAAAACTGAACTCTGACTTCTTTTTAGCTCTTTCTGTCTTAAATTCTCTCTGTGAAGAGCAAACATACAAACAAATAATAAATCATGTTTCCAGAACAAGTCAGTTATTCTGCTCTCCACTGGCACTGGCTAAGTCCTGTTTTCTCAGAAAAAGGTATTAAAAATTTGCCACAATTAAGAGCCTTTAAAAAGGGAAGGGTTGGGGAAATAGTTTTAGCACAAGCACTTTGGAACTGGAAGGAACCTTAGAACATGGATTTCCAGAGCTCAAAGACCCACAGGTTAGGATCTTACCCATTTTTAGAATCACATATTTCAATCTGGAAGGGACCTTAGAGGACCATTTTACAAACCCATGACTGGCCTAAGGTTATAAAGGTAGGAAATCTCTTCTAGTTCTGAGTCTATAGTTGTACACCTTCTGTCCCCAACAATTTTACAAATTGGTAAACTGAGTCACAAAGCCATTAAATAATTTGTCTAGATCATAAAGCAGGATTAGGATGTGAGTGCACTCTTCTACACTAAATGCTGCTCCTTCTTGTCCAAATATCTCACTTTACAGATGAGAAAATTAAGGCTTGATAAAGGATTAGAGTTCTCAGGAAGAAATTGAAAGAACCATAGTTAATGTGAAATGGCACATTCTGATTTGGTAGAAATGAATTGATCTCCTTTTAACTACTCAAGGGTCATGAGAATAACTTTTGAGGATGGCTTCTTTCAAGACAATTATATTGTTTATTCAGAGACTCTTTGGGCTGTGGCTGAATCCGAGTGTCAGTTTTATGCTGAGAGGCTTGGAAGAAAGGATGCCATGGAAGACTTAAGAAGAAAAGAGAAAGTTTGAAATAATGTCTATGGAGAAGTGTGATAGAAAACCTGTTGGAGAAGTTAAATCAAGTTACCAAACAGTTAAATATTTACTATCCATCTGTCACTGTGCTGAGGTTTGGGAATCCAAATAGAAGCAAAAAGATAGTCCCTCCTTTCAGTAGCTTACATTCTGTTATCCAGTTGTCCAGTATATCCACGTTGCTGAAGTGTTTTGGGAGGAGGGGAAGAATTTGGAGAGTCAGAAGCAGAAGCTAAAGAGAAAGAAGGAGTGAACGTGACTGGCCCAGTTCTTTCTGGAAATAGAAGTTCCAGAAGGAATTGCCAAATCAGAAGAAAAGGTCACATGGCCATGGTGAGAAAGCTGCCATAGATGGATGATCATGGCATTTTCCAGGTTCAGAAGGCTGCTGGGGAATGATGGAGAAGGGCCCATGTGAGATCAGCTTACAATCATAGTGGTTCCAATTGGTAAGTAGGAAGCCATTTTTCTTTTTTTATTATTATAGCTTTTTATTTACAAAGCATATGTGGAGGTAATTTATCAACATTGACCCTTGCAAAACCTTCTGTTCCAAATTTTCCCCTCCTTCCTCTTATCCCCTCCCCTAGCTGGCAGGTAGTCCGATACATGTTAAATATATTAAAATATATGTTAAATCCAATGTATGTATGCATATTTATAAAGTTATCTTATTGTACAAGAAAAATCGGATCTAGAAAGAAAGAAAAAAACCTGAGAAGGGAAACAAAAATGTAAGCAAACAATAACAGAAAGAGTGGGAATGCTATGTTGTGGTCCACACTCACTTCCCATAGTTCTCTCTCTGGCTGTAGATGACTCTCTTCATAACTGAACAATTGGAATTGGTTTGAATCATCTCATTATTGAATAGAGCCCCGTCCATCAGAATTGATCATTGTATAATCTTATTGTTTCTGTGTACAATGATCTCCTGCTTCTGCTCATTTCACTCAGCATCAGTTCATGTCAGTCTCTCCAGTCCTCTCTGAAATCATTGGGCTGGTCATTTCTTACAGAGCAATAATATTCCATAACATTCATATACCACAATTTGTTCAGCCATTCTCCAATTGATGGGCATCCACTCAGTTTCCAGTTTCTGGCCACTACGAAAAGGGCTGCCACAAAACATTTTTTCACACACAGGTCTCTTTTCCTCCTTTAAGATCTCTTTGGGATAGAAGCCCAGTAGTAGCACTGCTGGGTCAAAGGGTATGCACATTTTGATAACTCTTTGAGCATAGTTCCAAATTGCTCTCCAGAATGGTTGGATCCATTCACAATCCCACCATCAGTGTCCCAGTTTTCCCACATTCCCTCCAACATTCATTATTATTTGTTCCTGTCATCTTAGCCAATCTGACAGGTGTGTAGTGGTATCTCAGAGTTGTCTTAATTTGCATTTCTCTGATCAATAGTCATTTAGAGCACCTTTTCATGTGGCCACAAATAGTTTCAATTTCTTCATCTGAAAATTGTCTGTTCATATCTTTTGACCATTTATCAAGTAGAGAATGACTTGATTTCTTACAAATTAGAGTCAATTCTCTATATATTTGGGAAATGAAGCCTTTATCAGATCCTTTAACTATAAAAATGTTTTCCCAGTTTATTGAGGAAGCAGTTTTTCAGTTTCACTCAAAAGCAGGTAGGAAGTGAATATTGCATATGGTGAAACTAGACTGGGGTTTGGTAAGGCATGAGTGGTTATGGGCTTGGGGGAAGGGACTGGCAAATACAATAAAAAACACCAATGAAAATGACTCAGATTTCCATGGCACTTTAACATTTACAACATATTTTCCTCATCCAACTGAAAGAAAAGAGTATGTGTCAGTATTCCTGTTTTACAGATGAAGTTACTGGGGCCAAGAAATGTCACAGAGCCAGTGATATATACGGGCTGAGATTTTAGCCTAAGTCTCCCAATACCACTTCCAACACTTTTCTCCAACTCTCTTTGCTCTACAAATTGACTAGTATTTCAGTGTCACCAAAGGAAATATTTTCTTCAATATTTGGAGTTAGTAAGCAGATTTCATAACACTCTTCTTGTGATAGATCAACATCATTCTCTGATTCGTACTAGCTTTGAGACTAGAGAATTCATGTATTTGATTTCTTTAGGAGAGGAGGCAGCTGGTAACATCTTAGATAAAGCCCTAGACCTGGACCTAGAGTAGTCTCAGATGTTTATTAGTTGTTTGACTCTGGAGAAGTCACATAATATGTATCTGCCTCAGTTTCCTCAACTGTAAAGTGAGGATAATAATAGCATATTATTAATAATAATACTAATATTAGCAACAATAATACTGACTTTCAAATAAAATAAGATTTATAAAGGGGATAGCAAATAGTAGAGGCTTAATAAATGTTTGATTCCTTTCTTTAGTTCTAAGAGGAAAATAAATTGTGCTCTCTGTAGCATATAACATCCTTTATCACCTGTTTCTCTTGGATACTCTCCTAGGTTTCTGTGATTCCACTTTTTCCTGGATCTCCTACTCTTAAGTAATCATGGTCTTCTTTGGTACTTGTTTATGTGTTATTCCAAGTAACCTTTTGGGCCTCCCAAGCCCCTTCTTTTCACTTTAGATGATCTCAACAGCTTGCATCATCAACTCTATTCAAAGTTTCCCTCATCTCTACATCCAGATTCTCTTTTTTTGCTGAACTCTAGTCATTTCTAGCTGCCTCTTGGACATCTTAAACTGGATATCTCATAGATATCACAAAATGAACTTGTCCAGAACATCTCCCTCCCCCTGAACTCTTCCCCCTTCCAGCTTTCCTATTGCTTATTTATTATTATTATTATTATTATTATTATTATTGCTGAGGCAGTTGAGGTTAAGTGACTTGCCCAGCAACACACAGCTAGGAAGTATTAAGTGTTTGAGGACTAATTTGAACTCAAGTTCTCCTGACTTCAGGGCTGGTGCTCTATCCATCCCACCACCTAGCTACTCCTTTTTTCTATTGCTTTTAAGGTCACCATCCTCCCAGTTACCTAGACTTCCTAAGAGTTCTTACTTACTCTTACCTTTCTATTTTTCTCCAAGTTATTCTCTTCCATACACAATATAGTCTAGCTACATCAACATAATGACAGTTCCTCAAACATGACAATCTGCTTCTAAGTCTTTGAAACAGTTCTCTGTCTGTCCCCCATGAATGGAATACCCCTTCACTTCCACTTTTTGTTGCCTTGGTTTCCTTCTCACCTTCTACTAGAGACCTTTCCTAGTCCCTCTCCCTTTTTACTAATGTTTTTCCTTAGGCTACTTTCTATCCATTTTGTGCTAGTTTTGTATGTACTTGGTTATTTATTTTCATGTTATCTCTTCCATTAGAAAGTATGGTCCTTTCCATATGTGCAGAAATGTTTGTGGCAGCCTCTTTGTAGTGGCCAGAAACTGGAAACTGAGTGGATGCCCATCAATTGGAGAATTGCTGAATAAATTGTGGTATATGAATATTATGGAATATTATTGTTCTGTAAGAAATGACCAACAGGAGGATTTCAGAAAGGCCTGGAGAGACTGACATGAACTGATGCTGAGTGAAATGAGCAGGATCAGGAGATCATTATGCACTTCAACAACAATACTGTATGATGATCAATTCTGATGGACGTGGCCCTCTCCAACAATGAAATGAACCAAATCAATTCCAATAGAGCAGTAATGAACTAGAACCAGCTACACCCAGCGAAAGAACTCCGGGAAATGAATAAGAACCACTATATAGAATTCCCAATCCCTCTGTTTTTGTCCCCCTGCATTTTTGATTTCTTTCACAAGTTATTTCAAAGTCTGATTCTTTTGTGCAGCAAAATAACTGTAAGGATATATATATATATATATACATATATTGTATTTAACATATACTTTAACATATTTAACAGGTATTGGTCTACCTGCCATCTGGGTGAGGGGGTGGGGAGGAAGGGAAAATTAGAACAAAAAGTTTTGCAATTGTCAATGCCAAAAAATTATCCATGCATATATCTTGTAAATAAAAAGCTATAATTAAAAAGAAAAGAATGTATGGTCCTTGAAGGTTTTTGCCTTTCTTTGTACCCTTCGGTGTTTTGCATGTGTAAAGTATAAGCACTTTATAAATGCTTGTTTATTGACTGACACACAGGCTGAGAACATGGTCAGAGGGCTTGACATCCATACTATTTCCTAGGATAAGACTTGATGCTTCACAGGTGCTATTTGGAACCTCAGCATGAGAAAAAGGGAGAAAAATGGAGGTCCCAAACCTTACTCAGATCTTGAATCATAGGATCACAGAGTTTTAAGTGACCACAGTGACCAGCCAGGCTAACTCATATCTCACCCTTAAAGGAACCCTCACTATACTACATGTCAAGATGCCATGTAGCTTGTAAATGAAGCTCTCCAATGAGGGGAGAACCAAACCACCCCCTCCAAATTCCACTTTTGGACAGCTCTATTTGAGAAAGTGTTTAACACAAGAAATCCATCTGTATTAACATCCATTATAACTTTTCTTCCCTTAGCACCCTAACAGCTTCATTGCAGACCATGTCATTCCTAAAGGCAATTCCTGGGTGTTGGATGAGAAATTGAGTATGATATTAGAAAAGTTGATGTCAAGTGATCATTATCAGAAAACATATTTTTAACTACCTCAAGACATCATCAAATAAATCATTATTTATTTGTTAGGATTACTAAGTGAGAACTCAGGTTGTCTGGACAGTGACAAGGTGAGAATTCAGGTTTTCTGGACAATTACAAGGTGAGAACTCAGGTTGACTTGATAGAGGGGGCAAGCTCATTGGCTGGGGTGGTTCTTCCCAGAAGCCCTTGCATTATCCCACGCCCATTCTCTGGGAGGATAAAAGATACAATATTGGGCCTGGAGAGCAGATCGGCCTGGAGAAGGATAAGAGCTGGAGGAGATTCAGAGCCAGGATTCAAGAAGAGGGTCTCTGCTTACATCAGGCCTGACGGGGCTCTCTGCAGGAAGGGAAGTCACTTCTCTGGACAAGAGTTAACAGCAACTGCCTGGAGACAACGGTTCACTACAGGAAGAAGAATCTGTCTGAGAGATTTGAGTAGACACAGCAGATCTCTTCCCAGAGAGTGATCCGGCAGCTTCTAGAGACGACAGCTCGCTACAATTGGCGCCCAACGTGGGGCAAGGACTTTTGCCTTTCGGATGCCAATACTGAATTTATTTAGAAAAAAATTAGTAGGACACTGAGGCACTTAAATACATACAGAATATATTTTAATGCAAAATAATAATAATTCTTTAAGTTATGGTTACCAGAGAGACATCAATTTGTGACACTGGATTTTTCATATATTAACAAATATATGTCTATAATACATGTGGATTTATCATTTTTTTAAAAAACAACATATAATATAGGGAGGTGATTTCATGCATGGCTTTTGGATACAATCCAGGCTGCCCCCCTGTAAAATTGGCTGGGGGCCAAGTTGATCCTTCGAACATTCAGCTCTGTCGCAAAGGTCCTTGCTTTCTGGTAGAAAAAGAGGGATTTCTCTCGGTCCACAAGAAAGTTGTGATAGATTGTAGCCAACCTTGTATAAATTTTCAGCTGAGCCCTCTTGTTACCTAAATCCATAGCAGCTGCAAGTGCAAGGTGGTAATAGCCAGCAGCATCAAATGGGTCCTGAAATAATAATAATAATTATAATTACAATAAAAATAATAACCATATAACAGATATGAGAAATAGGAAATCAGGTACTCCCAATGTTGGGAATTCCTTTCATCAATATTTGCAACTGGTCTACAACTTAGTAAATAAGTCCTAATGAGTGTCCTAAGACACACACTGGTTATGTAAAATCCAGAGTCACACAATTAGTAAATGTGAAACTCAACAATCTACCCAGCATGCCACACTCCCTCAAAACAGAAAATGTTCTCTTTATAAGTCCTAATTTTGCAGATGAGGAAACTGCTATTCACTTAAGTTAGCTGGCTTGCAAAGGATCATGGACCCAATAAGGACCAAAGCAGAATTCATTGTCAGGTCTTCTGAATCTAAGTACAAAGCACTTTCAATTATACTGCAATCATTTAGCTGTGGAGATCACATGAAATGACAATAGGATTTCCTGAATCTGTAGACATATGGAATAAAGAGATACACTTTCTTCTGGGAAGGACATTCCTATGTATAACACCAATTTGTTATCTCTGCATTTGCTCTCAAGGTCATTTTATCCCTGGACTAGACCTGCTCCAAAACCAATCACTTCCTGCTCTAGGACTCCCCATTATTATTTAGTAACCACAATTATAAAGTGCTTTATAATGGCATTAGTCTGTTCACCAGAGTTACACGACATTGCTTAGTATTCTTTTTGGATAATGTTCTATTTGAGTTTTACAGGGTTATCAGGATTAATATTTATAGCCCCAAATCTGCAATCCATTATGCAGCCCATTAAAACTCAGTAAACATAAGCTTAGACTACTTTCCCTCCCCTTCAAAAAATAAACATCAATAAACATAAAAAACATACACTTAGTTAGGAAATAACTCAATGACAGCCTACCAACTATTTTCATTTATCACTGCTTGTTGGGGGGAATACAACAATAGTCCTGAACTTAAGGATCCTATGATCTATTTGGGCTTTAATTGTGAATGACTCCCAAACTTCATCTTTTCATCCCTGCATTTCTATAGTTGGATGGTCTACCATCACTACACAATCTTTAGTTCAGTATTCTAGGATCTGTTATTTCATCCATGACATTCCTTTCTACTTACTGCCCACCACCCACCTCTACCAATGTGGATCATAGTTCCTCCGAGATTGTTAAATGAATTTTCCTGACTAAACACTTTTATCCACCAGTGATTAGTCTCCTAGTGTTGAGGTTTTCTGAACTCAGCTAGATTGGCCCTTGCTTAGGTGCCTATATCATTTTAACAAAGAGGTTCTATCATAGATTGTTATTTTGTTTATCCTTCCTTCTTGAAGAGGACCATGATGCAGGAGGCTAAAGCCATGACTTGCAAACGAACTAGATTTAAGTGAGGGAGAGCTGTGCAAAGCCACTAGTCTCAGTCTATCCTCTCAAACCAGCTGGGTCCAGTAGCAAATTATAGATTGGAATGCTTGGTTTCAGTGGAAGATTTTGGCTTTTTAAAGTTAAGGTCTTTCCCAGATTTCAGATCCTAGCTTGAAGCAATATCCTTTCAGTGATTTAGACTAGGTAAGAAAAAAAGCAAAGAATGGTCTCTTTTTTCCCCCACAGACCTCTGAAAGTATTCATAGATAGAACAGGGCAGAAATTCCATCTTTAGATTCCTTTGTAATCCTATTTTATTTTATATATTTAATGCCAATTCTGAGAAGGGACCATAAACTTTATTAGACCACCAAAGTGGTCCACAGAACAAAACATTAAGAATGCATTTTATTTCATACACTTAGAAACATGATTCTGAGAAAGATCCATAGGCTCCACCCAACAGCCAAAGGGATCTGGGTCACAAAAAATCTAAGAATCCCTGACCTAGTTCTGCCTCCTTCACAATTTACAGATGAGAAAACTGAGTCCCAAAGAAATTGTGTCTTGTTCAAGGTCACACAACTAATAGCAGAATTAGGATTCAAATTGAGGTACTCTTATTCCTAATCCAGTCCTCTTTCCATTGCAGCACACTGTTTATTTTACAGAATAGAATCCTTTCAATACTTATGGATAAAATAATGCTTTATTAACAAATTTATTAACAAATCAACTTAGAGGACCAAGAACTGTTGCCTTAAAAAAGGCCCCCAATAAGTCAAAATAGTATATAGGTTTTAGAACCTGTAATAATGATAATAATACACATTTAAATAGCAGTTTAAGGTTGACAAAAGGCTATTCTCAACAACTCCATGAAACAGATAATGACTTATTCATCATTGCACAGCTTAGAAGTGTCAGAGACAAAATTTGAACACAGATCTTATCGCCACGACTTTTATTGTCATGACATCATGCTACAGGCTGTATAAACATTCCCCTTATATTTCAGAGGACAATATTGAAGTTCACTGACTTGCCTAAGGGGCTCGTTAAAGAACAGAAATAGGACTGACACTAAGACACTAGATGGTGCTGCAATGGACAGAGTGCAAGGTCTTGAGTTCAAATTCAGCCTCAGACATTTGCTAGCTGTGTGACCATGAATAAGTCATTTAAATCATCTGTAAAATGAACTGGAGAAGAAAATAGCTCACTTCAGTATCTTTGTCAAGAAACAAATGGTGTTATAGAAAGTCATACATAATGGAACAACAAAATGAGTAACAGTTATTGGCCCTTCTGACTCTAAAGTCAAAGGTCTTTACACTATAATTCCATTTTTCTGAGAATCTCTTTATACCCAATAATTCAAAGGGGTTGAGTGCATTTGATCATTCATTTATTCATTTATGTGAAGTTTGACAGGGAAAGGAAAGGTCCATAGCATACAGCATGATCAAGGTGTTAAGATATAAGCACTGGCTGTGCTTGCATCTGTGCATGCTGAGATGGGGATTATAAAGGGACAATAATGTAACGAATTTATTGCCTCTGCTTCCATCCCCAACCCCCCCCCCCCCCACATAGCACAATGCCTTGTTGAATTATATGATGGACAGACACCACAAGTTCAAGCAATATCATGACATAGAGGAAGACCCTGGTAAAACCTGGCACCTAAATTCAACGTCTAATTTAATCTCTTATACCAATATGGTGGCAAGCCATTACCTTTCTGGGCTTCTGTTTCCTCATCTTTAAAATGAAGACACTGGACTAGGTGACTTTTCTGACGCTTTTTTTTTTTTTTAAACCTTTAAATTTGTGATCTTTGGTCTATTTTACAAGCTGACCTTGAGATAGCCATCAGATCCTTTTAGGGTTATTTATTGTTTGGGATTTTATGTGGATCCCAAATAGATCATAGGATCCTTAAGTTCAGGACTATTGTTGTATTCCCCCCAACAAGCAGTGATAAATGAAAATAGTTGGTAGGCTGTCATTGAGTTATTTCCTAACTAAAGGATAGATGTGACATTTTATCTTTGTGCCTCCTGTTGCCTTAATTGTTGGCTTGTATCCTGTGATAGCTCCAAACAATTACAACAACATGGTTCCAAGCACAAAATATAGAGGACTCTCAGTAAAAGCTTATTGAAGGAGTAACTCAATATATTGGGCAATAATAACAAATAACGATAAAAATGGCAGAACTCAAATTTATATACTGCTTCAAGGTTTGCAAAGCTCTTTGTAGCAAGTCACTTCATCTAGAGAGTAAAGGGTATCTGTTAGGGGTCTAAGTTTTCTTCTAGCTTTTCCATTTTATGCTCTTAAGATTTAATAAATGGACATTTAAATGTCTTTTCCAATTAATTTCAGAAGAAGCTGCAGTGAAAAATTCTGGTCACTAGTTGTCGCTGTGTGCTCAGGCAGGGTAATCACTGAGAAAGCCAACATTGAGAGGCAAGTGATACAGGGATTTCAGTTTCATGTCAGAGATAAAAAGACTTCTGAACATGCAAAGTCAGAGATGGAGGACCATCTATTCAACACTCTCAGACTATATAGGAGGAAAAAGATTTGCTCAGGGTTCCACAGAGAGATTTTGAGCTCTAATTCCAAATGTCCAATTAATCACTACATGGAAGAACAACAAAATGAGTAACACTTATTGGCCCTTATGATAACATCATATCAAACTTAACTTGCTTAAAACTAAAGCTGTGAGACCTTAAACAAGCCACTCAGCCTCTCTGTGATTCACTTTTCTCCACTGAAAAATGAGAAGATTTGACTTTTCCCATCTCTTGCTCAAATTATCATTTTATGAATTCATCATCGTCCTCTCCAACTCTGATCTTCTCCTCAACTTTCCTGTTTCTATTGATATTATGTCTGTCAGTCACCAGCCTCAAATTCTCACTCAATTTGGACATTTTCCTCATAGACCAATAGGTCATCATCTAACTTGATAAATGCAATGGCATGTGAAAAGTGCTTTGCAAACCTTAATAAGCTATATAAAAATTTTGTTGTCATTATTAATCAATCCCTCTGTGGCAGCAAATATACTTTACTACCCCCCTCCTCTTGTATACTCTTTCCTGCTTGATTTTTAAACTACTGATCTCTTCTGGATGTGTTCTGCAGGCTTCTTTGTTGAATTATCATCCTCGGCCTGCCCTTCCGAAGCATGGATCCAACTTGACTTCTCTTCTTTCTTCTTTTTATAGCTTATCTTTGGGGTAATTCATTGGCTCTTTTAGGTTCAAATATCTTCTCTGTGTTGTTCAGTCATTCAGTCATTTTTGACTTTTTATGAATCTAAGGACCGTAGCATACCAATACAGCCTGTGGGTACTGCAGAAATTTGCGTTTTTCTTCTCCAATGGATTAAGGCAAACAGATGTAAAGTGCCTTTCTCAGGGTCACACAACTTGTATGTGTCTGAAGCTGGATTTGAACTCATGTTCTCCTGACTCTAGAGCCAGCCCTTTATCCACTAAGCAATCTACTTTCCCCCTTCTTTATATAGATTACTATAAAATCTATATAACTAGCTTGACTCTTTCCCCTGAACTCTAGTCACATGTGATATCTCACTGCTGGATATCTCACCCTTGATTTCTCATAGGGATCTCAAATAGAACACATTGGGGAAAAAAAAAAAAGTTATTATATTGTCCTTTAAACTTGCCCCTTCTTCAAACTTGCCTTTTCTGTCAAGGGCACCCATACTGCTCCATTTATCTAGACTCATAAACTTGGAATTGTCCTAGACTCTTAGTTTCCCTTCGTCCCCTATACTGAATCATTTACCAAGTCTTTTTAATTCTACCAATATATTGTTTATCCTTTTCTCCTTCATAAACCACCCCTTTAGCTCAAAACCTCATCATCTCTTTCTTGGACTATTATAATCACTTAATCACTTCCTAATTATTCTTCCTTCTAGTGTCTTGCCACTTCAACCTGTCCTCTAAGTAGCTGAAAATTTGATATTTTATTGTATGTCTTACAATGTCACTATCTGCTCAAGAAATATATAAAATGCTTTATAGGTTTCTATTGTCTGCAGGACAAAATACCAACCCCTCATCCTGGTATTTAAAGTCCTTCACAAACTGAGAAAGGAAGAAAAAGATAGATGGGCAGATAGGGTTAAAATATGCAGTAGAAAATGGAAAAAAGCTTCCTAATTTTGCACTAGAAAGTTAAGATGCTACTTAAGAAAGGCCAGAATAAGGACAAAATACTCTGAACAATAGGTCAATGGGTGAGGTTTATATGGCATAGAAGCTTTTTTCCAGGCAATGCTAAGGGAGAAAGATGGGATATGGGGAGGGCATTATAGGCAAAACCCACTCATCTCAATATTTTGCCAATTTTTTCTTTTTCTTGACTAACTCAGAATAGCAGTTCTATGAAAGATAACATAATTGCAGATTCCACTATATGGCAAGCCCTAATAGACATGGAGGTCAAAAATCTTGGGTTCATACTTTTTTCCTTCTGTGTTCATCGTTTCCATCCTTTTTATGTCTTACTGGCCTCCACACACTTTACTCTATTGTAATATTGTTTCTCAAACACGATGGTCCTTTCCCAATTCTTGGCACTGGTTATCACCCACACTCAAGATGCTCTCCCCTCTACATCTACCTCTTGGGAAAATCTTCTTGGTTTTCCTTTAAGTCTCAGCTTCAAGGTCCCCTTCCACATAGGTCTTTCTTATTTTTCTCTGAGTTGCTAGTTCCTCCGAGATCACCTTGTAGCTGCTTTTAAATATTTTTATGTACCTATATACATAGTTTATCTCCAAAATTTGAATCTAACCTCTCTGAATGCAAGACTATTACATTTTTGGTTTTGTTACCAGTATCTGGGAAAGGAAGGATTTAAATAGGCATGATTCAATGTTTCTAAACTATAAGGGAAGAGACTTTGTTTATTTTATCTTTAAATCTTCAACCTAAGAATCTAGCAATGAACAAAGGTTAAATGTTTTATAAATATTATCTTATTTGATCTTCACAGAAGCCCTGGGAGGAAGGCGCTATTATTATCTCCACTTTACATATGAGGAAACTGAAGTAATTTGTCCAAGGTCATTCAGTTAGGAGACATACTGGATTTAAACTTGAGACTGCTAAATTCAGCACTGGACCACCAAATTGCTATTCAGTGCTACCTTTCATGACAAGAAGCTTCCTGAATCACTTAACCCACAGTTGAGGATTTCTTTCCCTTCCCCAATCCAAGGCAAAGCAGGTCTTGAAAATGTTGATAAGCAGGAATTATGTCTGTCCAGAACCCCCAGTGTCCAGTCTGCTCCCCATACCTTTAGATCATAGAATATGAGGTCTCCCAAGATCAGGTACACCTTCACATAATACAAAGTCTCTTCATCGAATTCCAGGGGTGATGAGCACAGAGACAAAGCCTTGAGGTAAAAGTGTTCAGCCAACTCACACTGCCCCAGGCGGTGGTGGACCGCAGCCAGCCGATGGTAGGCCACACGTTCATTTAACCGGCTTCCTGAGAGAGGCAACATGGGAGTAGGGGAGGTGAGTTAGATCAGGGATGCTGCCATAAATACAGGAGTCAACCCTAAGGAGGATGTTTTTTCTTGAGCACACCCCAAAAAAAAACCCAGAAAGAGAACAAACAGACTGGATCACCAAAGCTCGAGGAGAACAGTGACCATTTAACAGCCAATCACTTTTTAACAGTATCTTCTTATTGATTATATTCAGAAATTTGGCTGTGAGCAGTGGAGGAATAACTATGGTAATGGCTGGAAGTTAATCAAGAAACTTCCTAATTACATCATTAACTAGCTTTGTGATCTTTTAAGCAAGTCACTGAGTAACTGATTCCTTATCTGTAAAGTGGGGAGTTGGAGCATATACTTTCTAAGATTCCTTCTAGTAATGATAATAGACAGCACTAATATAGTGCTTTTTCAGTGTGTAAAACATTTTTCATGTTATGTAAAACAACCATAGGAGGTAGTTGAGATTATTATTATCCTCATTTCATAGATGAGGAAACAAAGTTTGTTGCTGATCCTTCATACTGGAAGAGGACCAAGAACATCATGATATCGGGGTCATGGTACATTGTGCTTGCCTGTGACTGATTAGTGAATACAAGCTCAGAAGGCTCTCTAACAGGTCAGGCACAATTTGTTTGATCATTTGGAGATGTCTCTGGATTTGTGCATCTCATTTTTCCTTTCTGCTATTTTTTCTGCTTTGCCCAGAGAGCATAGGGAACCTCTCTTGTCTCACAGTTGATGCTAAAGTTCTTCAAAGCGACCTTGAGGGTGCCCTTGAATTGTTTCTTCTGAATATGTTAAATGACTTGTCTGGGAAGTCTGAGAAAGGATTCAAACTCAGTTTTTTTCTGAGGTCAGGCCCGACACTAGTCATTGCACCATCTGTATTCTGTGTTTTAGGATTCCTTTAATGAGTAGAATCTGGGCCTTGAAGCCAAGAGGAATTTTGTTCAAATTTCACTTTTGGTACTTCCTAACAATGTGACAATGGGGTAACTTATGAGCTTCAGTGTCCTCATGTGTACAAGGACAAGAATATCTGGCTTTCTTACTGGCTCATCCTAAAGGTTAAGTGAGATGATGTATCTAAAGTACTTTGCCAACTTTTAAAAATATTATATAAATATAAAAATACATGCTGATGATGGCCTCCTCCTTTTAATAGGCAAATGATATAATATCTATAAGGTTAATTAGCATAACACCTGACAGGGAAAAAGCATTTAATAAATGCCTCCCTTCCCTCTCCCTTCCTTTTATCCCCACCTCCTTCCTTTATTCCCCTTTCTTTCTTTCCCCTTCTCCTTCCTGTCCCATTCTATTCTATTCCATCTCATCCCACCCCATCCCATTTCACATATGCTAACTTACCACCAGTCACTACAATCATAATTCTGACTGTTAGCAAAGGTGGGGCAAAGAACAATAAATGAAAGTAATGTTCTCATTCTAGAAGGCCAGTAGGGCCCAGAGCTTACCTAAGTTTATGCTGAGGGCAAGAGAGGTATGTGCAAATTCTAGACACTCCTCGTGGGACTTGAGAAAGTACAGCAATTCCACCAATTTGTTGCAAAGTCGGAGTTCTGTCTCCTTGTTACCAGTCCTAATAGCAAGAGGAAGAGCGCGGTCCTGGAAAAAACAGCCACCAACACTAGTCAATAATAAGTTGTAACAAATGCTTCTTTCAAACATCCAGTCTCTCAACCTTGGAGTTGCCCTCATACTGGTGTACCAGTGAGTTGCCAGATCATTCCTACTTCACTTCCATATGTCTTACACCAGCATCCTTCTCTATAAAATAATATTTATAAAGCACCTAGCACAGTGCCTTGCACATAGTGGTGTAGA
This sequence comes from Sminthopsis crassicaudata, assembly GCF_048593235.1. Taxonomy (NCBI): domain Eukaryota; kingdom Metazoa; phylum Chordata; class Mammalia; order Dasyuromorphia; family Dasyuridae; genus Sminthopsis; species Sminthopsis crassicaudata. The sequence continues at coordinate 184,055,277 of NC_133622.1, read as the reverse complement.
AATACTATTATTATTTTTTAATTTCTTACATCATCAGTCTCATTTAGGTCCTCTACCTTTTTGTCAAGATTAGTGAATTAGACTCCCAACTGCTCTCTTCCATTCTCGGCACTCTCTCCAACATAACCTTACATACACAGGTATGACTATGTTATTTCTCTGCTCAAGAAGCTTCAGCAGCTTTCTAATATCTCCAAGGTAAAACACTAATGCCAGTTTGACAATTAAGGTCCTTTACAATCTAGCTTCAAAGTAACTTTTCACACATTTCATATTATTCACCATTGCATCCTCTTCTTTCCAGTTAAATAGGACTCCTTGCTATTCCCCAAACTCAACATTTTATTTCTCATTTTCATATATTTGTACTGTATCCCCTCCCCCTGTATCTACAATAATTTTCCTTCTCAGCTATATCTCTTGGAACTCCTAGTTTCTTTTCAAGGTTACATTCAGAAACTGTATCTAGCATGAAGCCATTTTTAACATCCCCCCCACTCTTAAGTTATTAAGATAGTCTTTTCCCCTCAGTTATTTTGTATTTTGCATTTATCTATGTTCATATTATCTACTCTCAGAAGAAGAACAAATAAAATAGCTAGAGTGGCAGCCTCCCAAGATTTTGGCAAATTGTGCTTTCACCTAAAAAAATGAAACCTGCTTCCTGGCTTAAGGTCTTACTGTAAGAATTTTAGACTATCCTAAAAGAGAAACACACCCAATAGTGTGATGAGTCCCCCTGTTTTCCACAAAGTAGAACTTTGTAGTATTCATTGTGAAGTTCCCAGTAGAATATAGGTTCCTTAAAGTCCTGAACCATTCTATTGCTTTTCTTTTTATTTCTAATACCTAGAAGAGTGTTTTGCAAATGGTGTTTGATAATAAGGATGAGTAATTGAGTCTTATTGATTGTGACTGAGTTAGACACATATGGATCTGAATAGGGATAAATTGGTTGACTTAGATTGTTGAAGCTCACAGCTACTCCTTTGTTCTAGGGCTGTAACAAAGGTTAGCCTCCTTCATGTGATACTGAGAGTGTTAAATATAAAGAGGGACAAAACTAAGAAAAGACTTGGACCCCAGAAAAGGAAAACCTGGGCATCTTTACAGCAATATCACTCTTCTCCCTTTGTCCAAAATTTGGAATTTCAGAACAGTGTACTCTCCCTCATGCAGCCCAACAGGGTAGTTGCTAGACTGTGGAAATCTTCAAGAATTCTTGACTAATAAAATTCTGAATCTAGCCCTAGTGAAGGAAGGGGACCCTTTCCTTGAGTGGTGTTAACCACTTAGCAAAGAGAGTATCATAGGGAAATGAGTGTCATCATACAGTTAAAGGAAGGGCAAAGTTCTAAATCTATAATATGAGAGATCAAAAGACCTAGCCTAAGGCCTTTGTGCTTACTGTGAATTAGGAGAACAGCAAAGATCTGTTGGTTTGCCATTCTATAATCCCCAAATTTGTTTTCCTTCTGTAAAAGTCCAAATCCTTTGGGAATACTATAAAGTTCTACTTTGTGAAAAACAGGGAGACTCATCACATTGTTGGGGTATGCGTTCTCCTTTAGGAAAGTCCAAAACCCTTAGAGTAAGACCTTAAGGCAGGAAGCCTATATCATCTTTTTAGGTGAAAACGTAATTTGCCAAAATCCTGGGAGGCTGTCACTCTACCTATTTCATTTGTTCCTCTGAGAGCAGTGCAAACCATAGAATAAAGCTTTAAGACTAGAAGACAACTCCTAGAGCAAAGATGGGACTCATGGGAGAAAATTATATTGACCATTTATGGATTACAATGAGCTCTTTGGTGTGTTTCTGAACTTTCCATGAAGTGAATGCATATCTACACTGTTAGCTTAAGTGCTTACATAGAAGTAGGAACTTTTTTGGTCCGTATCTATAGAAATTTAGACACCTGCTATATTGGATTTATTTTCTGAAATTTCCCAGAGGGAACTCTGGGTAGGGGGAAAATGAGCCACAGGGAATGATTTTGGAAAACTAACCAAGATTGAATGTAGGCTAAAGCCCAGAGTCTTGGGTTCAATAGGTAATTATCACACACACACACACAAAAGGAGTAATATAACAAAAGACATTATAGGTCTTTGAATGCTAATATAGCATCTGTAATTGTGTCTGGCCAAAAAGGTTTCTAAGGAGAGAAGTGACATAATGAGGTTTGTATATTAGTAAGGATGTTAACCTGAAAAAATTATACTGGACAGAAAGAAATTTCTTTAAGGTATTTTTCTGCAGCTGTAAAATGGGGACAATAATAGCACCTCCCTATCAGGATTGTTGAAAGGATTGAATGAAATAACCCTTGTAAAGTGCTTAGCACTGTGCTTGGTACATAGTAAGCACTATATAAATACTAAGTTTTTTTTTTTTGTTTTTTTTTACAAATGCACAAACATATGGGCATATACATTCATATACACACAATCTTCATGTAGATATGCTTACATATCTATGTGTGTCTATTATGGCAGTATATATATCTTTGAATATATATGTGATACATATATGTGTATGCCTATGCAGGTGTATATATATATATATTCACACATGCAATACCAAAATACCCTTGTGTATTATGATCCCCACTTTATAACTTAGGAAACAAAAACAGAGAGATTCAAAGTTTTACTCAGAGTTGCACAGAGACTCAATGTCAGTTTCAAACCCAGATTTCTTCTGCCTTCAAGTAAAGAATCTATCCACAATCCCACACCGCCTAGAGGCAAGAAAAAGCACTAGGAAACTATTTTTAAAAATCCAAGCAGATAATACTGAATGCAGAGGGAGTAAAGATGAGATAAGAAATGCTAGGCATGTAACCAGATTAGACTCTCAGGATTATGGAAGCTCATTGGACATGGATGAGATTTGAAAAAGATGATTAGAAAAGGGAAAAAGGGAAGATGGGAGGGAAAGGGGAGAGGGATCAAATGTTTCTAGATTTAGAGCTAGAAGAGAATCCATCTTGTCCAATCCCCTTGTTTTACTAAAGAAGAAACTGCAATAGAGAATGGAAGAGGGGAGGGTAAACAAAGAAAGAAGAGAAAGTCAGAGATGATGGCATAAGAGAATAAGACAGGCCTTATTCCTAAGGAGTTTACAAGTTCGGGAGAATAAAAGTGTGAACAGAAAACAATTCCCTTCTTGCATGTAGCCCTGGTCAAGGTCAAAGGGAGTTTAGATACTGTGATACTTTCCTGGATCCAGCAAGTCATTTGAGTTCTGGCTCAGCTGCCTAATTTTTCATTCTTCTTAACCTTCAAGGAGTACTGGCGCCTACTCACCCTATAGAAAGACACTGCTTTTTCTCTCTCCCAAGAACCATTGAAGAATATGTCTCCAGCAGCTTCAAACATTTCCAACCCCAGGCTGGGATCTCCAGTGTAGAGTGCAGCATCTTGAGCCACCTACAGAGAACAGGGAGCCTTTTAATGAGTCCCAGCTTGTCAGAGTCATAAATTCCCAACCCAAGAGGCCCATTTCCAAGTCTATTAATGGCCCAAATTGGTTTCAAAAGTAACCCTTCTCTCTGATCACACATGGAGGCTCCCTCTTCTCCCTCTTCCCAGTTTTACAAGCCACAAACCCCTGCCCCACCCTCACTGCCACCCCAACCCATATGTACATCATAGGAATAAATTGCTTTTATTTTAAAGTCATAACCTCTTCCTGGTGGTCAGAAAGTAATAGGAGAATATAATCTCTTTGACCACTGTAGTTACCTTCCATTTCTTGAGTATTGCAACGTGCTGTAGCCCTGTGATGTAGGCTGTGTAAACATGATCATTCCCAGTTTACAGGAAAGAAAAATGAGGCCCAGTGAATTCATTTGACTTGGGTGACACAGGTGGGAAATGTCAGAGCCAAGATTCAAACCCAGACTTCAATCTAATCCAATTTTAAAATCGGAGCACAATTAGGTCACAATTTAGTACAATTTAGTTAGCCTGACATGATGGCATAATGAATGGGGGCCTAACAAAAAGTAATAGCTTACTACCCTAGTTTAAATCTAACTAGTTTACAAAGTTCTTTCTATATTTAAAACTTAAAGCAACTGGGAAAAGACAGGGAGGAAAATACTCAAAGTGTATATTAAAATGAGAGACTAGAAGAGACTTGATTCTGACATAAAGGTCCAAAAAGAAGAGGGAAAAAAAATATCAATAGCTTACAGGTATCTATAGCACAGTGTTTTATAATCCCAAAGTGTTTTATCTGTGTAATCCTATTTGAACCTGTCTACAATGCCTTGAAGCAGACAATAGAATTCATATTCTTCCCAATTTAGATGTGTGAAAATCAAAGCACAGAGAATCAATTCATCAATAAACATTTTAGTAAGTGCCTACTATGTGCCAGGTACGGAGGATAGATGATATGACCCAAGTCGCAAAGTAGCAGAGTTGAGATTCAAACTCATGTCTTGATTATAAACCATAAGACTGCATATACTTAAGGACAAAGAGGCCCAGAAAGATAGAACTAAGAACCCAATGTGACTTTAAAGCATTTAGCTGAGGATCAGGGAAATTTTAGTCACATAGGCTTCTCCCCTCATCAGATTATATCTAGAACACTGGAATCCAGAAAGAGACCTGAAAGCCATGTTCTTTAAGGATTAACGGAAAATTAGGAAACTTTAGGCAGAAGATGAAAAGACTTGTTTAGGGACCTGGAGACAAGATTTCAAGTTGATAATATGAAGATTTTTTTAACAGTGAAATGGGTTATAGTAGGAAACAGTCTTGCTCCCCAACTTGAAACAATATTTTCCATGACACTTATGATTTGGATAGGTAAAAGACTTGGTCAACTCTGAATTCTCTTCCAATTGAAGAGATTCTCTTCTATAATACTATTTATTTCTATAGTACAAGAAAGCATTGGTTATATGGAAGTTAGAGTTGCACTTAGCAAATCTGTTCTTTCCTACCTTGGGGTTTTGGCATAGGCTTCCTGGGCAAGGTGGACCCTAAGTTGAACTTTGCTAGAAGGGTGTGTGAAAATTCAGACTTAAGACAAAAATGGTGATTTAAAAAATGTTAACTTAACACACTACTATATCCTAAGTCAATTTAGCTTGACAAAAATTTAGAGAATTTTTGTCCAATGCTTTATTTTCCTGGACAGTTATTCAACAGATATTTTAAGTCCTTATTATATGCCAGGAACTATAGGAAACCAAGATATGAGGAATTGACATGACTTGTATAAAGTCACACAGGTAACAAACCAAGGTTCTCAGATTGCAAATTCACACTGATACCATTACTACACATTCCTCTGCCTTGCGTACTGGGGAGAAAAAAAAAATGAGTAGAATAAAATCACCTGCTCTTTAGAGCTAATAATCTAGTAGGAACTGGGAATAGAGAAAGAAGTACAAGCAAGCCTTTGAGTTTATCTTTAATAAAATAACTTTTAATCTTCTCCCCTCCTGCATAATGGAGTTAGCTAGGTATTATAATGGATAGAATATTGGACAGAGATAGGAAGATATGAGTTCAAATTCACCCTCAGAAACTTACTAGCTATGTGACTGTAGGCAAGTCACTTAAACTTTCTCCCTCAGAATCTTCATCTGAAAATGGTGATAATAATAGTAACTATATTACAGCATTGTTGGGAAAATAAAGCGATAGTTGTAAAGTGCTTATCTTAAAGAGCTATATAAATGCTATTATTAGTAGAACTAGTATTAATATCAGCATGCTTCCTATACTTCCAACATAGCATATTTAAATTTAACTTCAGTAATCACTCATAAACTCAACCCACCTGAATGTATAAATCTACTAATTCAGTCTGCCTCAGAATGTAATAGATCTTTCCTGCCTGGAGCCAGGCATGGGCCTCTTTTTCTTTCTTCTGAAGATCTATAAATATTCCAAGACTTCTCTTAGTATATTCAAGGGCTGACTTGTAAGCTCTGGGGGGAAAAAAAAAAATTATAATAAGATCAAAGTCATAAAACTACTTTTCCACTCATTAGATTTAAGAATGGAATTTCAGAGTGAAAAGGGAAGTTGGAAATCATCTAAGCCTCACCTTTATTTTCTATAGATATAAACAGTCACATAGAGAGAGCAAGTAATTCTCCCACAGTCATACATTGAAGGGCAGCTAGATGGCATCCTAATGGATAGTGCACAGGGCCTAGGAAGACTCATCTTCATGAGTTCAAATTCAGCCTTAGACATACTTCCTAGTTATGTGACCCCGAACAAATCATTTAAATATTTGCTTCAGCTTCCTCACTTGTAAGATGAGCTAGAGAAGGAAATGGAAAACCACTTCAGTATTTTTGGCAAGAAAACTCTTAAAAGTGGCATAAAGAGTAAGACGTGACTAAAAAACAATGAAGCAACATAAACATACAACTAACAAGTGATAAAGGTGGGATTTAAACCTCAATCCTCTGACTACAAACTCAGTACTCTTCCTATCATAGGCTACCTTTTGCTAAAGACTATTTTTCAGATATATTGTGAACTTTTTCTTAATGAATCTTCAAGAAAATCATGCATTATTTCTTTCTCTCATCTACTACTCCATGCTGCCAGGAATTAAATTCTCATATATAGTTTCTTTCCACTAAATACATTGTGATGAACAACAGCCAAAATCCATATATTGGGTGGTCTCCCACATTAGGGCTCATAATTCATCTGCTGTGAGGAAAGGCTTTAATTAGAGAAGGATGGGGGGAAAACACATTAAAGAAACAAGTTCACATTGAGAGAGAATATGATAGTTGCAATGTACTTAATTTGCATCATATTGCATCAGAGATGACTGGTCTAGTAGAGGGAAAAAACATTAAAGGCTATGGGTCCAACATTAGGCATTGCTGCTGAATAACCTATGGGATCTTGGGTAATAATAACTAGCATTTATCTAGCAAATGTTTGGCAAATAGCCAGATCACTTAAGATGGAGAACCCAAGTGAAGATGCCAGTCCTCTTGTCTCCTAGAAGGAGACTCTAATATGGGCACCTCCATCTTAGGAAATATTGGCATGCTCTAAGTACTCTCTACATTTACACAGATTTATAACTTTTAAAGATTTACAAAATGTTTTATCTAACTTATTTCAATTGATTTTCACAATAAATTTTGGAAGTAGATATTCTTTAAGGGATAGTTTACTTCTTAGATCCATCAAGAAGGAAAAAAAAACTTATGACCAAATAAGACAGAGAACATTATGAAATGCCAAATGTATTATTTATTTTGATTATAATAAATTTTAAAGGTTTTGCAGAAAGACAATGCAACCAAGATTAGAAGGAAAGCAGAATGTTGGCAATTTTTACAGCCAATGTTTCGGATAAAGGTCTTATTCCTAAAATAAGTAGAAATCCGAGTCAAATGTATAAAAATATAAGCCATTCCCCAACTGATAAATGGTCAAAAGATAAAAAGTTAGCTTTCAGATGAAGAAATTGAAGCCATTATCGGTATATGAAAAAGTGCTCTAAATCACTATTGATTAGAGAAGTGCAAATTAAAACAACTCTGAGGTATCAGCTCACACCTATCAGATTGGCTAAGATGACAATAAAAGATAATGATTAATGTTGAGGAAGATGTAGGAAAATGGGAACATTAGTGTATTGTAGGTAGAATGGTGAATGGATCCAACCATTCTGGAAACAGTTTGAACTATGCACAAATAGCTATAAAACTGTATACCCTTTGATTCAGCAATAAAATTATTAGGTCTATATTTGATAGAGACCATTAAAAAGGGAAAAGGACCAACATGTACAAAAATATTTATAACAGCAAGTTTTTTGTGATGACATAGACTCAGAAATTCAGGGGATGCCCATTAATTGGGGAATGGCTAAACAAGTCATGATATTTCAATGTAATGAAATGCTTTTATGCTATGAGAAATGATGAGAAGCAAATTTTTTAAAAACCTGGAAAGATTTATAGCAACTGATACTAAATGAAGTGCACAGAAACAAGAGAACATTTTACATATAGTAACAGCAAGATTATGATGATCAACAATGACATTTTTAGTTTTCCTCAGCAATGCAATGATCCAAGACAATTTCAAAAGACTCAATGAAAAATGCTATCCACATCCAGAGAAGAAAACTATGGCACTTAAATGCAGATCAAAGCAGAGTTTTGTTGTTTTTTCCCTTTCTCATGTTTTTTTTTTCCTTTTGTTCTAATTCTTTTACAACATAAGTAATGTGGAATTTAATATTTGTACATGTACATGTATAACCTGTATTAGATTGCTTGCCCTCTTGGGGAAGGGAAAAGGGGAAAGAAAGAGAGAAAAAACTGGAACTCAAAATCTTACAAAAATGAATGTTGAAAACTTTCTTTCCATGTAATTGGGGGGAAAACAAATACTATTAGATGGGAAAAATTAGTCTTGGCTCTGCCTTCAACTTTCAATGTTAGGCAACTCAATTTCTCCCCTAAATGTCTCACATTCTTTCTGTTAAAATTAAGAAGCTGGACAAGATAGTCTCTAAGGATGCTTTTAGCTCTTCTCAGTTGATTTTCAATCATGTTCAACTCTTTGGACCTCATCTAAGGTTTTCTTGACAAAGATACTGAAGTAGTTTGCTATTTCCTTCTCCAGCTTATTTTACAGATGGAGAAACTGAGGCAAACAGGATTAAGTTATTTGTCCAGGGTCACAGAATTAGCAAGTGTCTGAGGTTGGATTTGAACTCATGTCCTCCTGACTCCAGGCCCAGAGCTTTATCCATTATATCACCTTGCTACCTGATTTTAGCTCTAACATTCTATATGTTATAGTCTCTTCCAGTGCTGACATACTGTTTCTATGTGACTATATGCAAAAGCATCCAACCTCACCAGTGAACTCCCAAACTATTCAGCCTATTTAGTGGTTCTCACCTTTCTGTACCTAAAGAAAGATACAGCTGACTAATGGTTTCCAATAGCTGCCCTTCCAGCACTTTGTCTGACATCCTCCTTGCCAAAGAGAGTTGATATTCATTGTAGATGACACATTGGGCTTCATTTGGCATGATGGTGCTATAAAAATGACACAGCAACTGGATTGCTTGAAGTTGGCCTAGAAAAGTCAATAATAAAGGAAGAAAGAAATAGTGAGGAGCAAAGCATGATGCAATCTTATCTATAGCCAGATTTTGATTATAATTCAAGAATTATGACTAGAAATAAAAATGGTCTGGAACAGATAATGTGGTGGTGGTGATAGGGGATCCATAGCACATAACAATGGCAGTGCATATGTCTTTTGCACTTTACAATTATGATTGAATTGAATTGAATTTGCAGTTTTCCTCCTAGCTGCTTTGTGGAGTAGGATATGCAAAATATCCCTATGTCTATTTGAGAGATGAAGAAACTGAGGTTTGGAAACTCGACCCTTACTGGGCAAAAAGTGACAAAATGATTCCTTTGAGGTATGACATTTTCAGTCAGTATTTATTCCAAGTTTCACAAGGAAATATTTCTGAATTGGATCTGGAAAATGGGTCCAAGAAATTACTGGAACTCGGGTATAAATTTTTCTAGAAGCTCTCAGAATTGCCTGATTATTGCCCCAATGATCTCATGTTCTAAAGTCCCTCCTTAGAGACCTTATCTTTGATGTTCTATGGTTTTGTACCCAGACCTGTAAGCAGAGAATTATTGTACCAAAGGCAAGGGGAATTCAAAAAGAGAATTCTTACTGTGACCACTGAGGGGGCAGAAGGTGGGAGACAGAAGCATGAGATTTCTTTGATGCTGAAGGTCTTCTTGTGTTGTCAGTGACGTTTAAATCTCAGCACATTAGGACAAAGGCCTGCTTAATCTTTCATAATTATGACCTCTACCTGTGCTTCATGAATCACAACTATTTGTGAACATGCCTTTCCAATCAACAATTAGAATGTCATTTCCTAGCTATAGCAAAAGGAAAGAAAAAGAAAATGAAAGGATAGCCAAAAGAAAAAAGGAAGAAAATGTTGAAAAAGAAAGAAAATGCTGAGAAAGGAAGGGAAGAAAATGAAAATGAAAGGGGAGGAAAGGGAAAAGGGAAAGTAAGGAAAAAGGAAAGACAAGGAGAAAAAAAGGCAAGGGAAAGGAAGGGGGGGGGAAGCAAAAAGGGAAAAAAAGGTAGAGGAAAGGAGAGGGAAAAGTAAGGAAAGAGAAAGAGAAGTAGAATGGAAAAGAAGAGAAGAAGGGAAAAAAAGGAAGAGGAAAGAGGAGGGGAAGGGAAGAGGAAAAAAAAGGAGAAGGGAAAGGAAAGGAAGAGAAAAAGAGAAGGGAAGGGGAAGAAAAGGGAAAAGGAAGAGAAAAGGAATGAAGGAAAGGGGAAGGTGAGAAGAGGAGGAGGGGGAGGGGAAGGGAAATGGGAGAGAAAGGGGGAAGGGAAATAGAGAGGAAGGAGAAGAGAAAAGGAAAAGAAGAAAAAGGGAAGAGAAAGAAAAATAGGAAAAAGAAATGGAAGGGAAGAGGAAGGGAAAGAAGAGGAAGAGAAAATGAAGAGGAAGGGAAAAGAAGGTAAAAGAAAAGGAGAAGGAAAGGGGAAGGAGAGTGGGATGAAAGGGGATAGGAAGAGGAAGAGAAAGGAAAGAAAGGAAGAGAAAAAGAAATAGAAGGGAAAGGAAGAGGAAGGGAAATGAAAGGAAGAGAAAAAGAGAAGGGAGAGGGAAGAGAAAAGGAATGAGAAGGAAAAGAGAAGATAAAAGGAGGAGGAAGAAAAGGGAAAGGGAATGGGAGAGAAGAGAAAGGGAAGAAAAAAGGGGAAAGCAGAGAAAATAAAAAGGAAAAGGGAAAGAAAAGCCAAATGTGGTAGAACTTCAGGCAGATCCAAAAGGGAATAGAACAAAAGCATTTCCTTTGTTTGTTTATTGTTGCTTTGTTAGATCCTGACCTATTTTAGAAGTGTCATATATTTAGAGTTGGAAGTACCTCAGACATTAGTCCAACTTCTTCATTTTACAGATAAGACTAAGTTTCATGTAAGTTAAGTGACTTGTCCAAAGTCACTTAAGTAGTAAGATAGAACAGGGATTTGAACTTAGGTCCTTTGATGCTAAATCCTATACCCTCTCCCACACTTCCTCAATACTTAACTCTTCAGCACTACAGGCAGCTGTCTGCTGGTCAAACCTAACTGTGCCCTGAATTAGGAAAAAGACAAATATGTTCTGACTCTGGGGGGTGCCCAGGGGAAGATGGAATCAATACTTACTTTCAAAATGGCTCATTTCCATGGCCACCAGGAATGCCCACTCGTAGTAGCACTTTCCTTTCTCCTGTTGAGCTCCGCTAATATAATGCTGCCCCAGCCAGAGGAGAGCTTGGACGAATTCTCGACCACACACAGTACTTGGAAGTTGGGAGAAGAGTTTTACTGCTTCAGTGAAATAGTGTTCGGCCAGACCACTGGCGTTCAAGTGCAGACACAGTGCCCCGAAGTTCGCCAGAACCACCGCCTGGTTGTGCACCGCGCCAAGCTCTTTGGAAACACGGAGTGCTTTGTAGTAACACTCGGCTGCTCTCTTTGTACTGTTCATTCTTTTCAGAGCGATGGCGGCCATGTTATAAATGATCCCTAATTGTTGAGGACTACTTTCAGAGGACTCTACAATGGACTCTAAGATGCCCAATGCTACTGGATTTTGCCTGCAAAGAATGTGTAACCAAGCGAAAGAAACTAAGTTGTTAACAACCTGGCCAATGCTGGTCAAACCATCAGCTTCCACGGCTTTCCAACCGTACTCAATGGCTTCTTCATATCTCCTGTGGTGGCTATAGAGTTCTGAAAGACTGCGGTAAATGGCCCCACAGAGCCTTTGTTCCTGAGAAGTCACGGCAGAAGACAACGCTTGCTTGAGGTAGTGTGCGATTTGGGATGGAAGCACATGGTGCACCTTCCTTAGGCCATAAAGTTTGGGGGTATTCTGAACGACCAAGTGGGCACTCTCCAAGGAGCTCTTGAAGGTTTGAGAGCTTTGGAAAGAGGCAACTTTGATGCAGCTCAGTGTAAGGTGAGGCAGACATTTTCTGCTGTAGATCTCCCCAACGTGGAGGTAGCAATCTGTAGACCATGAGCTATCCCATAAACCCAGTTCACCATTCAAGAACAGCAGCCTCTCTAGGAAGGGCAAGGCTTCTTCTGACTGTTTGAGGTTAATATAATGCTTGGCCAGCAGGAAACAGACCCTGGCTTCGGCCTGTTGGCTGTGCTGGCTCAAGATGACCATCTTCAAAACAAACCTGAGGAGATCTGCCTCCATTTCAGTGCTGCAAATATAGCTGGGAATTCCCAGGAGCAGAGCTGCTACCTTGCCAAACACAAGGGTGCATTTCTCTCTGTTTTTCTGCTTCAAATAAATGGCAGTAAGATTGGTGTAAATAGCAACCACAAGGAAAAGGTCGCTGAAGCTGCCTCTCAATGCTCCCAAAGCTTCTTCAAAATAAACCCTGGCTTGGGAAAGCTTGAGTTTTCTGACACATAGCCTCCCAAGAAGAAAGCACAATCTTGTCAGGGCCATGGGAAGGTTAGCCTTCTTGGCGGCTACCCTTGCCAGCCCCAAGGAATAGACAAGTTCTTCCTCCTCGGTATATTCCTCAAACATGGTGTTCAGACATGGAAAAGAGATATCATACAGGCTCCTGTAGCATGGCTTGTATTCATCCTCATTTAGGAACAATAGCAAGAGGAGAAATCTTTCCGGGTTATTGTCATCTTCTTCAACCTTGAAGTAAAAATGGGGCTCCTCAGGCATCGGTGAGCTCTCGGGAGTTGATGGCTGGTGGTCATCCTCTCCCTGAATGTCTGTCTCTTGAGGACACAGCTGGAGACCCTTGTACCTCTCTAATACAGCTTTCACCTTGTCAGTCACTGGACTTGGGTCAGAACTGAGTGGAAGCTGAGACACTTCTGCAAGTTAGAAGAAGGTTATAATGTGAATACTTCACATTTGTATGACATTTTAAGGTTTGAAAATATGTTCCCATTTTATTCTCAATACAACTCTTGGAAATAAATGCTCTTATTATCTCTATAGAAGTTAGGGGTATAATGCAAAGCTTCTTAAACTGCAGGCAGGACCCCATTTGGGTCACATAACTGAATGTTGGTCACAATAAAAGGTATCAAATATCCCACCAAGATTTAATTCTTTATGTAAAAATAAGCAAGCACATCTATCTCATTAATATGCAAATTTGCTTTCATTTTTAATAAACAATAAAATTATATATTTATACCAAAGAATTGTTTTAAAATGAATTTCTTAGGGGCAGTTAGATGGTGCAGTAGAGAACCAATTCTGAAGTCAGAAGAACCTGAGTTCAAATCCAACCTCAGACACTTAACACTTCCTAGCTGATAATAAATCATAAAGAAATTTATTTTATTTAGGTTTGTGTGTGTGTGTGTGTGTGTGTTCTTTATGATTTATTATCAGCAAATGTTTGATTCAAATACCTACTTCATATACCTATATACTCAGGGTCACATAAACATTTCTCAAGTGAACCAGGATCATGAATGAAAAAAGTTTAAGAAGCCCTGAATTTGAATTCTGCCTCAGGAGCTTACTAAATATTACAAGCTACTTAATCTGAATCTCAAATTTCTTCATCTGCAAAATTGTATGTTATAATAGCACTAACCTCTCAGGATTATTGTAAGAAATAAGACAAGATAGTAATGCATTTGCAAACTGCAAAGTGCTAGATAAATGCTACCTATTATTACAGATGAGCAAACTGAAGCTTAGACAGATTAATTGACTTACATTGAGGCACAGAGCTGACAAGTGTCTGAGGCAGGATTCAAACTCACTTCTTTCCATCTTTGGATACAGCACTCTATGACAAAAATTTAAGGTTCTAGTACGTACTTCTTGTTTGTTTAAAGTGATCTCATTTTGAGGAAAGATACTGAAGCATCACCACACAGATTTAATAAGAAAAGAATACTTTGCCAAGCTCTAGATAGACTAGAGAGCAGTATATTTAGTGTTTAATGGAAAGTCAGCCTTTGAACCAAGCTATACCCAATTATAGACTAATATTCCACATGTTATATCATATTTCTTTTTAAAAAATCTCCTGGGGCTCCCTATTCCCTAGTAGGTAAGTGCCTACTTTACTGGCACTGGGGGGGATGTCACAGCCTGATACTTCTTTATCTTTTTGGTAAACCATACCTCTTTTACCAAACTGGACTTCTCTCTACTTGGATGAATACTCTCTGTCTACCATGTTATCTTTTCTTCTTTGCTTATTGAGATCTTTCATTTCCTTTAAATGCTTATTGTTTATTGAATTTTTCCATTTTCTTTAAATGCTAACTCCTCCACGAAGCCTTTCCCAATTCTCTCCCAATTGTGATTGCCACCTGTATTGTATCTCACATAACACTCAAAGAGCACTTTAATAAACTATAAAAGGCACTATGGATGGGGCATGGTGATCTATAATTGGGATCTATCCTGATGCTAGGATATTGAGCTCCAACAGCCCTATTTTAACTAGACTTTTATCTTTTATGCAACTAGCAAATTGTTCTGTAAACAGCAGATATTTAATAAATGCACTTCATATCAATCAGTAAAAAGACACTGAACTAAAGAGGACCATGTTTGGAAGAAAAGAATAAAGACTAGAAACAGACTCATCTGCCTTAGTTCTCCAAAGGGGGAAAATATTCAAAACAAACTCTTTAGTGATCTCTATAGATATGGGATAAAAGTACAAAATTTTGTTGAGCAGCCAAGTTTTAAACTGTTTTTCTTTATTAGATTAACTCATCAAGATGCAGCCAGCTCTGACAGCCAGGAAACAGCTGCCAAGGTTTGTGCTTTGCATGTTTTCCTCTAAGCATTTTGATAGCCAAGGAAGTCACTATTTCTTTTCTTGCCAAAAGGAATTTTGCAATATGCAGAATTTTACACCTTAAAAAAATATCATCACATTTTCTCATTTCCTCCAACAACAAACAATCTGAATTGTAAGCAGGGGGAAAGAGTATCTAAACCAGATGGGTTTAGATGGACCCATTCAAGATTTAAATGCTATGCTTAAAAATTTCTTAAGAGTCACAACTCAGATTCCACTCGGGTAAAGAAAAAAGAATCTTAGGTTTGTCTTGATTTGGTTTCTTTTTATTGTTCAACACATTTCTGAAGGCAAATTGAATTTTTTTTTTCAAATAAGTTGCAACTGGAGAGTCTCAATAACCAAATTATATATCAGAAGAAAATAATCATAGCTCAACTTGAAGTAGGTATTTTCCTACATCATCTTTGGGACAACACAAAGAGTTTGACCCACAGCTAAGGAGGGCTCTTAGTGTGTCAAGTTCTTTTTTAGTGTTAGAAAAATGTCACCAGTCTCACTTGTAGGGATTATAAAATCTCAGAATTGGAAGAAGCCTTTGAGTTCACCTAGTCCATTCACTTTCCATCATTGATGCATCTTTTATGCATAAGATTATTTCAACCCTTCTAGTGAGGCTGAGCTTATAACCTCCCCATTATGGGGGATCATGATCAGACATTTTTGCTTAAGAATTTTTTCTTCCACTGAGCTTTCTCCCTATGATTTCCCCCTTTGCTTCATAAATCAAAAAAACAGCATAAACTGAATCCCTCTTCCATATTTTAGCCATATAATTGAATAGATGAATACTTGAGTGACTGTGCATGCCATTTCACTTTCCTAAGTTTCTTTTTTCTCATATTTAAAATGGCATTATATTTGCTGGACTGGAGAATCCTTGAAGGTATTTTCTGACTAGCAATTCTATGACTCACTACTCCAAGCATGTTCTTTGTCTGTCCCCCATGTCTGGACCACTGTTCCTCCTCCACTCTGATAACTGATCTTTAAGTCCTAAGTTAATAGAGATCTTACCCAACCCTCTTAACCCCAGTGCCTTCCCTCTTTCTTGTACATTGCTTGCTTTGTATATGTGAATTTACATGTTGTCTCTCTCAGTATAAGCCCTTTGTAAGTAGGGGCTATCTTTTGTCTCCTTTTGTATCCCCAGCATTTAGCAAAGTGCCTGGCACATAGTACTCAATGAAATTTTTATCGATTGATTGATGGGTCCTGTATATGACTGAATGAATAAATTTAAAATATTTATTGCTTATTATGTGAAAAGCACTGCATAATGCTGTAAGTAGAGATAAGTTTCAATTATTTCACAAAAAAAATTTCCTTTGAAGAGATGGCATTCTTCACATTCACATGCCTATTTCCATTGTGCTGAAACCATTAACAATATTTTATGTGAATTATAACTTTAATAGCATAAATTTAAATATATGTAACCACTGCAGAAGACCATTATTCATATTAATTGGGACCTAACTGTAGGTTCAAACCCAGCAGCCCCTTTTCCTTGAGTGACAATCTACATCCCCATCTTGGACTAGCAAACATATTAATATTTCAAAGGTCATACCTTGTTCTCGGGATTTCTGAAATTCCATTTCTTCTAATATGTCTGAATAAGAGAGAGAGAGAAAAAAATGAATAAGTTAACAGCTGGTTTATAGTGGAAAGAGGATTAGAACTAGAGTTAGATAAAATTGAATGGAAAAAAATTTAATAAGATGTTTTCAAGTACTAGCTATGAGCCATTAACTAAATCACTTCCCCTGTATGCCTCTTAATTTCTTGGTTTCCTTGTTTGTCTGAAAAATGGAGACAATGAGAATAACAAAACCTGATCTGTTTGCCTCATAACATTGTTGTGATAGATCCAATGAAGTCTTAGAGCTTTTGCATGATGTCTGGGGAGTAGAGTTGGGTTTGTGAACATATTATACATGCTACATTCATTACTAAGTTGAGTCACATGGGATTCATTTATGAAACTGTTGATGGCTATATGGCTCTGCACTTGAGAACTTTCCTTGGGATATGCTATAGGAAGGACAGCACATAAATTATATACTTACCCATACTGTATGCTGTACAAACAGTAGAAGGGGCTGTTTTCTTTAATAACTGGATCACATCATCTTCTGAAAAATTTTTTTTGTTGATGAAAAATGACCTTTCCTCTTCATCCAAAAAGATCACATTTGCTAACCTGCAAGTTAGGATATATATATATATCGCACTGATTTTATTCCAAGTAACCAACATGTCTCCATTTTCTTGAAATTTTATTACCATAAAACAAAATCCCATTTCTAAGATTCTTTGGGAGTTTAAGGCCCTAAGTTTAAAATAGTATATATACATAGTATACATATAGTGCATACTGTGTGTGTGTGTGACACACACACACACACACACACACACACACACACACACACACACAACTGTCCATCACCAGACAAGAGCATATGGCAGTGGTCTGAAGAAGAATGTATATTTCTCTACTCACCTGGAAGCTTGATTACATGCTTGAATGTGACTGGTCTTCACAAAGCCGACCTGACCAGTCGTCAAATGTCTTCCTAAAAACCACCCAAGGCAGGAAACAAGGACACCCAGGATCTCAATCTGATCCCCATCCTGGAAACTCATCTCCTCTGGTACTTGACTATAGTGATCCACTATGGCAAAACACGTACCTATAACTGTAGAAAAAGGACCATTTTCTAAATTAATGTTTTAAGGCAATAGAAATGAGGCTTCTGCCAAGCCAGAAAATCCCCTTCCAAACAAAGTAAATGTTTTCCTTCTCTTGGATGTGTGACAATGACCACTGTTCCAACTAATGAGAATACATTCAAGATATTTGCATTGTTTCAGGCAAAAAGATGGAGGGGGAAAGCATGGATATGTATCAGAGTCTCAGAGCTGGAGGGAATATTGGAGCATTGATATTCAACATAGTACAATCCCCCCCCCAAAAAAAAAAGTTGTGATGTATTGTCCCTTTTTCCAACTATAAGTTCTTTGAGAGCAGGGTCAATATTTTACCTAAATTTGGAATCACTCCAAGTTCCTAGCGTATACTTGTACATAGTAGATACTTAATTTCAATTGTATGTTCCAATTTGTCAAAGTTCTTATTAAAATGTGGAATATAGAAGAGAACCTATGAGAGTTCTTTAGCTGTAGTATTTATTTAACTTGTAGGAAAAAATCTAGTTTGGGAAGAGAACAGCAGGGTGTTCAAATTCTCACCTGTTGTTGAGAGACGACTATATTAAATTATTTGCTGCCTAGGAGAATGGGGAGGTAAGAAGGGAGGGAGAAAAATTTGGAAAACAAGGTTTTGCAAAGGCAAATGTTAGAAACTATCTTTGCATGTATTTTGAAAAATAAAAAGCTATTATTATTTTTTGAAAAACAGGGTGGATAAGCAAACAAATATAGATAAAGCAAGTGACTTGACTAAGATTCCTTAGCAGACCTATGTCAGAGCAGGCATTGGAATCCATATGTACCAACTTTTAATTTACTACTCAAAACATAAACTCATTAACTCTTGGAGTTCAAAGGGAAATACATAAAAGGTCATCTTCTTCAATGGTCCATCTTAGGAAAGCAGCCCTTTACCCTGCTACCTCCTGACCCACCCCAAAAGTGGTGATCAAGTCTTTGCTTCAACAGCTTTAGGGACAGGAAACTTGTACCCAACAAGACAAGTCATTTGTTCTATTTTTGGACAGGCCTTATTTTAAGGAAGTTTAATGTAGAGCAATAATTATATCCTCAGTACAAAAGTCAAGAGTGATGATAAAATTATAGTCCTAATATATTTGTGTAAAGATATAAATTAATCTGTCCATTTCTCTTTTTTTCACACCATTTTTAGGTACTAAAATTTCAAGAGTAGTTATAAAATTGGGGGACATGAGGAAGTATGATATAGTGGAAGACCACTGGAGTAATAAGAGTTACCTCTGGCTAGCTGTGTTAACATAAGTAAGTCACCTTCCTAAAGTAGTATGACAAAATAGAGAGAACCTTGGATTTGGGCTCAAAGAACCTGGGTT
The DNA here is from genome assembly GCF_048593235.1 of Sminthopsis crassicaudata. Classification (NCBI taxonomy): domain Eukaryota; kingdom Metazoa; phylum Chordata; class Mammalia; order Dasyuromorphia; family Dasyuridae; genus Sminthopsis; species Sminthopsis crassicaudata. The sequence goes on along the minus strand of NC_133622.1, from coordinate 184,036,305 downwards.
TAAATCCAGAAAACATAATATCCTGAGACAATTAGTGAGTTTTTGGAGGCCTCGGTTTCCCCCTTTGAGGATGGAATCAGAGGGCTAAGATCCCTTCCACTGCTATCTCCATTGATTCCTAATTGTTTTCCTTCTTTACGTCTCAGTTTTCTTTCCCATAAAATGTAAATATCTCTGGTTCAGTTTATCTCACAGGACTGTTGTGCATAATTTATGCATAAAAAGTGAAATATTATTGAAGTGTAGACTTGAAAGCAAGCTACTGCATCTGAAGCCTACTTCTTCTTAAATCCAGGGGAACCCAGCATAGATTAACTTGGATTGAAATTTCATTTCATAACTGCTTGGACATATATACATATATTATATTTAACTTATACTTTAACATATTTAATATGTATTGATCAACCTGTCATCTGGGAAAGGGGAGGTGGGAAGGAGGGGAAAAGTTGGAACAAAAGGTTTGGCAATTGTCAATGCTGAAAAATTACCTATGCATATATCTTGTAAATAAAAAGCTATAATTAAAAAAATGAAATTATACCAAAAACTTAAATTATCTTAATTTTGTTGAATGTGGTTGGTGAATCTATTTTATTCATTTTTGGATACTGGATTCAACAAAATTAGGATAATTTAACTTTTTGGTATAATGGGATTTTTGTTTGATTTCAATCTTAGAATAGTATTTGGTTTTGGTCTGAAAATGATTTAAGAGTTATATAAAAGGGGGCAGCTAGGTGGCGCAGTGGATAGAACACCAACCTTGAATTCAGGAGGACCTGAGTTCAAATTTGATCTCAGACACTTAACACTTCCTAGCTATGTGACCCTGGGCAAGTCACTTAACCCCAGCCTCAGGGGGGGAAAAAAATAAGAGTTATACAAAAAATAAGGAAAGCTAGTTAAGAATACAAGTCAAAAAATATACTCAAAATATTTAAATAATCAATACTATATGAAACAAAAGTGTTTCATTTGTTATAATTGCTTAAATATATCAAATGATGTAAAAATTGTTATATTTGCTAGAAATATTATTAGTGGGAAAGGAACAAGCAAGCATTTGTTTAGCACCTTCTGTGTGCCAGGCACTGTGCTAAGTGATTTACAAATATTGTTTCATTTTTTTCAAAGATTCTGAGTACATTAGGGCCTCATACTTGATCCTGATACAAGTGAAAATTGTCTTAAGTGGGGAAAAAAATTTTTGGAAGGTTTTAATGAAGACTTTTAAGAGCCATGTGACCATTTGAGTGGAGAGAGCACTAGTTTTGAAATGAGGGATCTAAGGATCAGTCTTAGCTAGGACATTTTCTATGTGACCATGAGTAATTACTTCGCTTCTGACTCAATTTCCTCCTCAGCAAAATGTGCCATCTCCTCCAGCTGTTCTGAAGCAAATGTCTATTAGATATTTAAGACATAGATCTACAAAACTTATAAGACATAAGTGCCATAGAAACACAGAACTGATGATCATTCATAAATGAGGTCACAGAATATCAGAACTGGAAGAGTCCTTCAGCAATAATCACATGGTCCTATCCTTCTGTTTTACAGAAGGAGAAACTAAGACCAGAGAAAAGAAAAGATTTCATGATCGTAATAGATGTCATCATTATTAAATTATCTTTCTTTGAAAAAAATTTAGGATTTTGTTGTTTTTGTTAAGATACAATAATCCAATAAAAGGTTATAATAACTTTGCTGAGTCTACCCCAGCGCCAGTGCAACATCTCATCATCTTATCTATCCTAAGTGATTCATATATACTTGAACACTTGGCAGTTCTTTCAGACACATTCAGTCCAAATTAAGTTTCTCGGTTCAACTGAAATTAATCACACTGGGCAGAGAAAGATAAACAAGCTTTTTTTTTTTTTTTTTCTTTCTTACCAATTTGATTGCAGATTGTGGATTCAGCAGCCAAGACACCTACAGGATCAGATTGTACTTTAAGACACCACCTTGGGAAGAAAACAAGAGAAAGTTTTAGAAAACACATATGAACACCGAAGAGACGACCTAAAAGTTAGCTGGCCAATATCTTTCATTATCATCGTAGTTTCCTAAACAATATAAAATTCTATTAACTTTCATCCTTCCAGTGGAATCCATCTAAAAACTTTTATTAAGTGTCTATTGTATGCTAGGCAACCAACAACAAAAGCAAAAACTAGTCCGTGCCTTCAAGGAGCTGACAGTGTAGTGGAGAGAAATGGGAAATCACATGTACATATATAGATATATAAAAACAGACAAAAATGCGATTTTGGAAGGGAGAGTAATAGAGCCTGAGGAGGAAGGGGAAAATGCCTTCATGTAGAAGATAGTACTTGAGCTGAGACTTGAAGGAGAATGGGAATATTGGGGGATGGAGGTGAGGAGAAAGTACATCTATGCTTCGTGCAAATCCCCATTTGGTATACATCTTAAGAACAATCCTAAAACAATAGATTTAAAGGAGGAAGAGACCTTAGAAGTCATTTTGCCCAAGCTTCCCTCTGCCACTTTTACCATTTTATAGATGAGGAAACTGATTTTTGAGTCCCTTCCTCAATCTGATATATTATGTTCTAAATTTCCTCCCAACTCTGACATTCTATGTTCTAAGGTCTTTTCTTATTTACTTCTCACTAACTGAACCTCAATTTTCTCAACTGTCCTTTGGAGATAATGAGCCATATCTTCTTCAGGGGACTATTGTAAAAATTAAATAGTCATTCAATTCAGCAAACATGTTTTGGGCACATACTTAGCCTGCTTAGCAAGGTATATAAAAGATATAAACTAAACAGTAAGATATTCCTTTTCAATATTCTCTCTAATCCTCCCTCCCACCTCACCATCTCCATGTACAAAAATACAATCTGATAAGGTGTGAAATGTTTTTGTTAAAATCCTACAAATATAAGAGAAAATTTATTTCGGTACCTACTGATGAAATGGAATCAATAGTTCCTCAGAGGCCCCCTCAGTTGACACAGGAAGGCTATTAGACAGTGGCTGAGCAGTCTGCGTCAGTGCCTCCTGACATTTTGGTGATGCAATCCGACAGGGCTGGCCAGCCTTCCTTTGGCTTCTTGAAGACATGATCTCTCTTATTTGGTTGTCAGGACACAATACAAAGAATGACCCTTAAAATGTACCAGAGGATTTTCTTTCAAGTCAGCAAAAAGAAAAAATTTATTGATATATTGTATGGTTTCATTTCTTCTGAGAATTTGTTTAAATCTTTGCTTAATCTTATAAATGTTATTATAACTTTAAGGTGGTGATCTTTAGATAAGACCTTTAATGGATCAAATTGGTTTCCAAACCCTATTCATTGATTTATATTTTACATAAATAATTCTCACCAAAAGACTGTACCTTGTTTTATAACAGTCTTGCCTTTTTTTCTTCTAAAAGTAGTGAGATTCTTATCACAGGATCATTAGCCAATAAGCTTAATTATCATATACCAGGCATGATACTAAGCACATTTCAAATATTACCTTATTAGATCCTTAAAACCAACTGGCCACATGTAGTGTATTACATTTAATTTAATATTTTATTTCCCCCAGTTACATGTAAAACAATTTTAAGATTTGTTTTTAAAACTTTGAGTTCCAGATCCTCTCTCTTTCTCCCTCTCTATCCCCCGTCCCAATGAGTAGCACATGTGAAGTTATACTAAGTATTTTTATAAAAGTCATGTTGCCAAAGAAAATATAGATTCCCCTCCCAAAAAAGCCTCAAGAAAAAAAAATAGATTTTTTTTTTTAAAGTAGGCTTTAATCTATATTCAGACACAATCAGTTCTTTCTCTGGATATGGATATCATTTTTCATTACAAGCCCTTCAGAGTAGTCCTGGATCATTGTATCATATGCAATGTATCACTTGGAGATATCAGAGCTGTATAAGGTGATAAGTCTGATTTTGTATGTATGCTCATGGAATCAATCTCATTTAAAAAAATAATAATTTAAGGTACTTCCACTGATTTCCCCATTTCTGTCAAGGAAAATGTCAAGAAGCACTGGGGTCAGTGGGGAATGAGGTTGAGTTATTCAGCACCTCCAAAACTGGAAAGCTCCCAGGTAATGGCAACTGAAGATGGGCGGGGGAGCTAAGGAGTAGGGAAAGAATACTTAAGAGTTTGGATAACATAACAGAGATAGAAATAGAGATGGTGAAAAAAATATTGTCTATGAAGTTAGAGGATTTCAAAACCTTATTATCTAAATGACTTTGAGCAAATCACTTTACCTCCTTTCTTATCTGTAAAATGCAGAGATTGGACTATATGACCTCTGAAAGTCCCATCCAGCTTTTAAATCTGATCTTATGATATCCAACTTTTCTGATCCTGTGATAACCAAGTCACCAATGACAATATCATCAAAGGATTCCTGTCCAGATAACAGAGCACTTCCTTACCACCCCAACCCTTATGCCATCTAAAGTGGGCATATGCAAAATTATGCTAATACAGATCCAAGAACATAACATGAGAAAATGACAAAAGTTGTGGCAAACATTAGGGCCTGACATACTATTTGAGGTGGGATGAGAGAGGGAGGACTGACATCTGAGACTATTATGGAAGATGGAAGGAGAGAAACTATATTATTAAATCCTAGGGAAAACTGGAATTGGCTTCTGTTGGTATAGCAGGCTTTTCCCCTATAGCTACTGGTTTGTTCAATGAGTTTGATAAAATATCTGGATAAATCCAGTTCTCCTTGGCTTTATTCTAGATCCAAAAATCATCCCAAAGGGAAGTGAGAGTTTCAGATATTGATACCTTCTAGCTACAGTATCATGGGAAAGTTCACTTAATCTCTCTGAGCCTTAATTTCCTCATTTGTCAAATGAGAACAATACTTGTCCACTTGTTTTTGTGGAGTTGTTTTGAAGAGAGCCCTTTGTTCTTAAAACTCTATTGAAGTGTGAGTTATTACTGTAGTTGTTGTTGAGAGGCAGTGGAATAGTGGATAGGGAGTCAACAATTGAATTAGAGAAGATCTGTGCTCAAGTCCTATCTCTGGCAATTTAACTCCAGACAAATAATTTAACCTCTAAATGCCCAAGGCAATTATCTAAGACTACTAGCTGCAGTAAGCTGCTGATCTGCATTCCTAGAAGGAGTTTCTTCACCAGGGAGCCCCCTTCTCCAAGGAAATCAAAGATCCAGATCAAAACAAAACATTGCAACAAAAATTTTCTGTTATTACTACATGTTTCCTAAAACAATTTTAGCCAAAGAACAAAGCTGAGTAATAAATCAACCATCATTATCTGTTATTAAGCAATTCCTTAGAATTTTAATGTCAGAAGGGCTAAAATGAGTTACTAGTTCAGGCCTTCACTTTAATATACCCAAAGTCAACTCTGATGATCTTTTTTCAGTCCTTTCTAGATTATACTGCTTTCCTACTATATCCTCTGTCTTCCTCGGGTTTTTATGAAACAACTCACTATTTTCTTAATCATCCCCCCCTTTTCTCAGCAGCTCTATTATGTCATACAATCTAACTTAGGATATAGCTCAAAATGCTGTTCTGGACCCTTTTTTCTTCTTTCTCTCAGTGTCTTCATCAATTCCAATGGGTTTAATTATCATTCCTATATAGATAACTCAGAGTATATATCCAATCTGGATCTGAGTTGGGTCCCAGTTCTACATTATTCATTACAGATAAAGATTTTCAGACTAGATATCTTGAAGGAATCCCAAATTCAACATGACAAAAACAAATCATTATCTTTTCCCCAAAGCCCTTCCTTCTACTAAACTCTTCTATTTCTATTAAGAAAATCACCTTGCTCTTACTCTCCCAAATTTATTGCTTTGGCATTATCCTTAACTCCTCACCCTCCCATATTTAATTGGTTAGTAAACATCACAGCTTTCGCATCAGCAAATCCTCTCACATATAATTCCTTTCTATTCACACAGCCACAATCTTCAGGCTTCATCTCCCACCTGGAATATTGCAATGGTTACTAACTGATTATTACTTAAAGTTATATCCCACTCCAATCCATCAGATCTGGACTATTTCAGTGGTTTTTTAGTTAATCTCTGTACTTTGATACTCTCTCCACACCAATGTATCCTCCACAGGGCTGCCAAAGGCATTCTTTTTTATGCTTATTCCAATCCCATCAACTCCCTTATTCCATAAACTCCAGTAATTGCCTATGACCATTAAAGTAAACTATAAACTCTTTTTTTTTTTTTTGCAACTTTTAAAGACCTTCAACTTCTATTTCCAGTCTTATTGCTTTCCAACATTTATCCTAAACTCACACTTTACAGTCTAGCCAAACTGAGCTTCTTTCTGTTTCTGACATGTCAATCTATCTTCCAACTGTATGCCTTGGCAGTGAGCAACCCCTTCAACTTAGAATATCTTGCTCTGTCACTTCTGCCCCAAAGAGACACTCTTCTCTTCAAGACTCAGTTCAAAAATTGTTTTCTACACAATTTTCCTTTCATAATCCTTTGAGTCACCAGTGCCTTCCCTTTTGGTTTTAGTTTTAATTATCTTGTATTTATTCTGAATATATTTCTATATGCATGTGTTTGGTCCCCCTATAGAGTACAAACTTCCTGAGAGCTAAAATTATTTATTTATTTTTTGTTTATATTCTCTCAGCCTAGGACACTTCCTAGATCATAGTAGATGTTCTATTTATTGTTAAACTTCTACAATGGACCTCACAGGCCTGAATTTTTATTTAGAAAGCTCAGCTCTATTATTAACTAGCTGTGTGACCTTAGCCAGGTCAGTTTATTTCATTAGGACTCATTTCCTCCTCTGTAACAAAAACAATAACAATATTCATATAGACAGCAATAATAATAATATTAATATAGATGGTACTTTATAAATGAGAAGGTTGTATTTGATGGTCTCTAAGATCCTTGCCAGTTTTATCTGAAATGGTCAGACAATTGCCCCATCTTCAGTGACAGGGAATTTTTCAGGGCAGCCAACTCCATTTTTGTACAGTTATCACTACTAAAAATAACTGAAAAATTTAGAACCTCAAAATTTCAAGGTATACATGGATTTTATTTTTATCCCTCATTTTTCCTAGTATTGTGAGGGTGGAAAGAAAAACAACAGCCTTCTAAATATACCTTTATTCAGGCAATCCTCACCTTCCTGGATTAAGAGGCTCTTGTGCATTAACTGCAAAGCTTCTTCATCAATAAAGACATCAATCCCAGCATCGAAGTCTGAACTGTCCCCATTGCTCTTGTAACTGGAGAGAAGCCAAAAGTTTTGGTCCATCAACAAGTTTTCCATGCAGTGGTTTATGAAACCTAACCAATAGAAAGATAAAATTAGAAAGCCTTTTATCTTTTTTAGACTCTTTGCAAAAGGGAGGTGAATGTAGCCATCTGCTAAGACTACAATCAGAATTCAGTACAGGAAAACTATTTCAACATTTGCAAAGAAGGGACATGCCTTAGTTACAAATGTACCTAAGAAATCCTAGTAATATATTGGATTATTTGCCATCTTGGGGGGAGGGAGGAGAAAGGGGAAATTTGGAACACAAGGTTTTGGGAGGGTCAATGTTGAAAATTGTCTATGCATACATTTTGAAAATAAAATGCATTAAAAAGAAAAAATCCTGTTAAGAGAAGTAAAATTATGAGAAAATAAGTGGAAACAAAATTATGAAAAAATGAGCTCTGAGCCAACAACAGACATACTAATGGATGATCATTATCATGGTAATGTAATACATATAGCTTTTTAGAGTTCACAAAGCATTTTGCTAACCTTATCTCATTGGAACCTTTAAAGTACCATATGAAGTAGAAGATGTGTTGTTACCCTAATTTTACAGATGAAAAAAGAGTAAGAGAAGGAACAAAAGCAATATTCAGAGCACCAGACCTGAAATGGCAGTATGGTAGAATGAAAAACTTAAGGAATAAAAAGGTCTGGATTCAAATTCCGGCTTTGGCAATTATTACTCTTGTGATAACTTTGTGAGAGAAAAGCAGCAGAGTATAGTGAAGAGGGAGCTGACTTTGGAGCCACTGGTATAGAATGGTGGTATGGCCATGATCACTTTTGAGTGCTTGAATCAGCTCTTTCAGACTATAATGCTGAAGGAGGAGAGGAGAAGTTAGGTGGAACAATGCTTAGAGCACCAGTTCTGGAGTTGGGGGACATGAATTCATAACCAGCCTCAGACACTTGACACTTATTAGTTGCATGATCCTAGGCAATTCACTTTACCCTGACTGCCTCATTGGGGAAAAAAAAAAAAAGATTATAATGCTAATCTGCATTAGTCTTTGTTGGGAAGTTCCCTATAACGATGAAATGACAGGTCTAGTTCTTATCCCTGCCCACTATATTTTTATGTGATAGAGAAAATTGTTAATCTCCTTTCACTTTAGTGTTATCCAGTAGCATCCAACTCTTTGTGACCCTATGGACAGTTGTCCCTGAGGTTTTCTTGGCAAAGATATTGGAATAGTTTGCCATTGATTTTTCCAGTGGATTTAGCAAACCATGTGCCTAAGGTCACACACACTAAATGTCTGAGGGCACATTTGAATACAGGTCTTCCTAACTCTAGGCCCAGAGCTCTATCCACTGAGCCACCTATGCCACCTATCTGTCCCTTGGTTCAAGTTCCCTTAAAATGAAGGTGGTAAGGACTGGGTGAGCTTTAAGATCCTCATCAACTGTAAATTCCCATAAATACTAATGTCTTTTGCATTAAACCATACTATCAAAGGTTCATTAAAAATACTTTTCCCAAGGGAATATCCTGGAGTTAGAAGATATATTTATGTGTGTCTTAAATGTCAATTTTTTTCAGCCTGGGAAACTGGTCTCTGAAAAGTGAATGAGTTTTCTTTATTTTATTCAGAACCAGGGAAGCTCACCATTTCCTGACCATCTCCATGTCATGTCTTGACATGAGTTTCTCCATAACCCTCACTCTCTTTCAGGTTCTTTTTTATGTTTTGCCTTCTCCTTTTATAATAGTTCCTATTGGCTAAGGAATGCTGTTTTGTTTGCTTCTCTTTGTATCTTTAGGCAGTTGCTTAGTGTTTGGCATACATTAAGCACTTAATAAATTCTCTATCTTTCCGTGCTTATAGTATTATCAAATGATAGCAAGAGCTCTGGACTTGAAATCAAAAGGTTAGACTTGTGACCATGGTCAAGTCATTACAATTCTCTGATCACTGGTTTCCCTATCAATAAAGGAAAAGAGAGAATAATACCTTTATTATTTAACTTAAAAAGCTGCAAAAAGCAAATGAAAAATATTGTGCTTGAGAGCATCATTAAAATATCATTTATTATCTGTTTTTGAAAAACTACTGGATAAGTTTTATTAGCAGAAATAGTCAAAAATACAAGTGATTATTACTATTGCTAAATTATTATTTTTAAATAGTTATCTATTAAAATATTTTCCCAAAGACATTTTTGATAAAAACAAGATGAGAAGAATGATTTTTATTTTTTTGTTTTGTTTTGTTTTTGGAATTCTTTATAATTTCACCTTTAACCATCCCCACACTGCCTGTTTTAAGGTCAACAATTAAGTAGCAGGATTTTGGCACTTTTAAAAATAGCATTATGTTTTGTGTCTATATAGGTATACACTCATAGATGTGTGTATACTATAAATATATATTATATACAAAATCTTCTACCAGTCTAAATTGCATTATTTTTATACTAGCATAGAAAGAGAAGAATGCTTTTTATAATGATAATTGGTAGCATTTATCCAGAGGATTACGGTTTACAAAGTGCTTTAGAGATGTTAACTCATTTGGTCCTTATAACAAGACTGGGAAATAGATGATATTATTATCCCCATTTTATAGCTGAGAAAACTAAGACTCGGAGAGGTTAAGGGAGTTACTCAGGATCACATGGCTGAGACAAAAGTCGAATCCAACAAGGATAATGAGAAACAATTTAAGATTTCTCCCTAGGATTTTAAGCGCCTTACCTAGGCAGTAATAGGTAGAAAACTTCCATATTTCTTCAAAAGTTTTAAATGTCACTAAAATAAGGTCCTGGTCACTGTGAATGGACAGCAACCTGGCTGACAGCTCCTGAAGAGGAAAAAAAAAAGGAAAAAATATTTTGATACCAAAGTTGGATTAATCAAAGGTTAGTTTGGGGCTATTATTAAAGTATTAATGATCAAATAGTCAAGCTTGTTAGTGGAAAATGGGAAACAGTAAATGTCAGATTACAAATTATCTTTGACAAATATAAAGATCTCTAAGTTTTGATTTGTGCTATTATCTCTCTTTCCTTTCTGTTGTTGTTGAGTTGTGTCTGACTCTCCATGACCCCATTTGGGGTTTTCTTGGCAGTTTTTTCTTCTCCAACTCATTTTACAGATGAGGAAACTGAAGCAAACAGGGCTAAGTGACTTGCCCAGGGTCACACACCTTATAATCTGAGGCCAGATTTGAACTCAGAAAGATGAGGCTTCCTTACTCCAAGTTCAGCACATTATGTACTATGGTACCACTTAGCTGACAGAAAGGGCTATTTAAACCATTCTTTGTATCCCCTTGTCACCGTTCATGGTACATAGGAAACATTTAATAAATATTTTTGATTAGTTAATTTCCTCTAGTCCTTCAACTAATTTCCCACTTGAAGTCAAGGATGGATTATAATAACGGTAATAATTGGTTATAATAAAAAATAATAATAATTAGCATTTATGTAACACCTATTATATACCAGGCACTATGCTAAGTGCTTTACAATTATTATTCCATTTTATCTTAGAGACAATCCTAGGAGGCATACACTATTATTGTCACCACTTTATAATTAAGGAAGCCAAGGCAAACAAGTGTTAAATGACTTGCCCAGAGTTATACAGCTAGTGATACTTATTTAAGAAAGTTAGCCTGTCTACCAAGTTTAAAAGTAAATTAGAATTGACTCCAAGCCCAATGTGTTATCCATTGAGCCACCCACTGACCGTGTGACCAATGGTGCTACCAATCTGCTTTCCTTTCTGTTATTGTTGAATTGTGTCTAACTCTCCCTGACCCCATTTAGGCAAGGCAATCCACTTTTCTCATTTTCCTCCAATGTAAAAGGGAAGATTGGAACACTAATATTTTCATTTTCTATCTCAGAGAGTTATGAGGAAAGTGTTTTATACATCTTAAAAGTTCCAAAGAAATGTGAACTATTAACACCATCACCATCATTCCATTGTTTTCAAATATAAAAAATTATATAGATAGATATAGATATAAATATATATAAATTATAAAGATCACAATACTTTTACTTTTTGCTCCACAGGGGCATTTGAGAACATTAGAAGTATGAGCTGTTAACTATCACCATAAGGGAATTCAAGGAGGTGATTAAGGGGCAACAACACAAAAACCTTGCCTTGGATGTGATTTGACAAAATCACTTTTCCCAACAAAGATGAGTAAGCATAAATTGCACAATTGACTAAACAACTAGAATTGTACGTAAGAAAACCAGCTTTTTCTCATTTTGTGGATCAGTTACTTTCACTCAAAACTCAACTCTTTGACAAAGCGGCATGCATTTATAAGAAGATCACCTTAAAAGTCGTCTTGAGAAACCCAGCCCATCCAATGTATTTCGTAGCATTTCTACAACACAGATGATCCTCATAGCATCTCTCAAAGGTAGGTGATATTATTATCCCCATTTTATAAAGAAGGAAACCAAGACTGAGAGAGTATGTGACTTGTCTACAGTCACAAGCTAGTAGGTATGTCTGAAAAAGTATTTCACCTCAGGTCTTCCTAATACAAGTACAGCACTCATTTTACTACTTAGTTGCTCCAATAAATAAATGGCATGTGATCAGGCAGAGACTAAATAACCTTCCCATTTTGTGGATCAGCTACTTTCACTCAAAACTCAGCTCTTTGACAAAGAAGCATATATTTATAAGAAAATCACCTTAAAATCATAGTTAATTAGTTAGGTAGACCCAAGTTTACCTGGCTTAAGGTCAGCCATTTCTCTACTATACCATGACTCGGGAAGGAGAGTTATGGGAATGTCTCCATATTCTATAAATTTAAATGATTAGGACTTACACTGAACACAGCTGAAACTTCCCTGCTGTCATTTTCCAAAAGACGGAGTCTTCGTCTCAATTCTTCCTGCAGACAAGGATCAGGAAGGCCACTCTTTGATTGCACCATAATGAGCTTCAAGGAAATGTCTGGAAGAGATTACATTATGGTCAGAGGTATTAATTGAAATAGATTTCATTGCAGAAAAGGGCAGATCATGTGACCCAATTGAGGACCCAAACAGACCATTAATCTCCAGGTCTAGGAATGGTAGAAGAGCCCTTCCACAAACTTCCCTGTTTTCAGTCAGTTTGTGATCTTGCTCTACCCTTTTCTGGGACCTGCCTTCCCTTTTAATCTCTGGGGAATAGGGGAGCAGTTGGCTAGTGGAGGGCAGAGAGCTTAGGAAATACATCTCTGAAATACATCAGAGAAAATTATATGCCATTCACCTATAGGAAAGACATTTCTTTCTGAATGTCAGGACCAGGGACAAGGATCTAGTTCTCTTATTTGAATTATACATATCATCTAACACATATGACTTTTCTTTACTCAGGGATATAATCCCTGAGAGTTGACAACAGTTATACTGTCTTAGAAGGAAGAGGAGTCTATTTTCATAGATTCAGGAACTCTGAAATCTCTATCATTCCCAAACCACTTAAAGAATTGAAGTATACAATTTTGAAACAAATCCCTGGTATTGTTTCTTAATCATTTATTTCTCCAAGTATTGATAACTTAGGGAACATATTTTTTAAGTAGATACTTGTATCATTGTTGTTGTTTGACTAGCAATGGATAGAACAATGACCCTGGAGACAGGAGGACCTGAGGTAAAATCCAACCTTAAAAAAACCTGAGTTAAAATCCAACACTTACTAACTGGGTTATCCTGGGTAAGTCACTTAACCCTATTTATCTCAGTTTTCTCATCTGTAAAATGAATTGGAGATGGCAAACCACTCCAGGATCTTTGCCAAGAAAATGCCCAATGGCATCATGAAAACTCAGACTGAAATGACTGAATGACAAAAAATGCAGTCTAATGGATAGTGAATCAGCCTCAACTCCAAAATAACTTGGGCTCAAGCACTGCCTCTGACATAGAATGCCTATGTTACCCTTATTATTATAAGTGACATATGGGCAGATTATTTACCACCCCAGTGCTCTAGGCAATTGTCTATACCTCTAAGTTGAAAGAAAGGGGTTACATTAATAGAAGATTTTTTTCACTGGGACATTCCCTATAAGAAATACTCATTATTTGATATATATAATTATGAAAAACATAGTGTTTATATCAAGCATGGTTCAGAAAAAAGTTACTGTACTTGTTTAATTCTCTGATACTTTTTTTTTAAATAGCTTTTTGTTGTTCAAAATACATGCAAAGATAGTTTTCAACATTCATCTTTGCAAAACCTTATGTTCCAAATTTTTCTCCCTCTCTCCTTCTCTCCCTGTCTCTCCTAGACAGCAAGTAATCCAATAGAGAATAAACATGTACAATTCCTCTACACATATTTTCACATTTATGACAATGCAAGAGAAATCATATCACAAAGGGAAAAAATGAGAAAGAAAAAAACAAAAACAAGCATGCAAAAACAACAAAAAAGGTGAAAATACTATGTTGTGATCCACATTCAATTCCCACAAGCCTCTTTCTGGAAGCAGATGGCTCTCTCCAACTCTGATGCATTTTTTTTTTTTTCCTGAGGCTGGGGTTAAATGACTTGCCCAGGATCACACAGCTAGGAAGTGTTAAGTGTCTGAGATCAAATTTGAACTCGGGTCCTCCTGAATTCAGGGCTGGTGCTCTATCCACTGGGACACCTAGCTGCCCCCCTCTGATGCATTTTTGAAATTTTTTTTCTGCAAAATTTTTTGCATGTATCATAAATACTCTCTTAACATTCTCCAGTTCCTTTTTTGTGATGACACACACTACACTGAGGCTATAGGAGGGATCCACAATTTCCTCCCATGCTGGAAATACTTCAAGTGCCAGGTATAGGGATGAAGTCTAAGTCTATTGTCATATGATTGGATAGGATCATCCTGAGCTTAGCCATGGAATGGGAAATACTTTGACTCAGGAAGAATAACTGCTATGTTACAGGAGGCTCGCAATGTGCTCTGGTAAAGGGGAACACTCATGGTAATACAGTAATACAGTCTCTTGGACTATGGAGAAATTATCATGAGTGATGATAATAATAACAGTTGATGTGCATGACTTGTCTTTCTATTATGTTAATTAATATAAAATAAATGGGCCAGGAAAGAACAGCCTTTCACATTATGATACTTTATTGCTTCTAAAGAATTCTGAGATAACTTCACTTGAGAAACTATTACAGGAAATATAATAATCATTATCTTTGTTATTTATTGTCATCATTATAAATATTATAATTAATAGCACAATTACTATACATGAGGCATCTAGGTGGTACAATGGATAGAGCATTAGGACAACACAGATGATATAAGTTGAAATACGGTTTAGACAATTATTAGTTCTGTGACCCTGGAAAGTCACTTGATTCTGTTTGCCTTAGGTTCTTCCTCTGTAAAATTAGCTGGAGAAAGGACTGACAAACCATTCCAGCATTTTTGCTAAGAAAATCCCAAATGGGCCCATGAAGAGTCAGACATGACTGAAATGATTATACATGGCTACACTAACCTTGGATAGTCAAAAAGATGATTCCATTAATCCTGCATCATTCCATTTCTGACCAAGAATGCTAGAACATTTGTGTCTATGTCCTTTTTGACATATGCCAAGATATCTACATTTCTCTTCCCCCTCAAAGAGGGTTTCTACAAATGGAAACCTAGAGTGTGGAAGCTTGAAATACCTAGAATCTATTTTTATGATATATTTATACACTATAAAAACATATTAAAATATAAATATTTATATATACATTTATTTAAAAAAAATTTTTAAAGGACATGTTTAGCAGCAGATTATAATCCCCAATCTTTCACCAGAAGGTAGAAGCAGGATAGGTCAATGGAGAGAACTTTAGACTTAATCCTCCCTCAGATACTTAGCAGATGTGACCCTGAGTAAGTCAACCTCAACTTCCCCATTTATGAAATGAAAGAATAATAATTGATGACCTTTAAGGTCCCTTTTTATATGATTGTGTTATCCTACAAGTTTGATTTTCTGAAAAATATTGGAATAGGTATTTCTGAGATCCTTCTAGCTATTACCTCCTATGTTCTAAGGGCTCTTCTTGCATTCTATGATAATTTGTCCAATCAACAAACCATCATTGTGATATAAAAAGAAATATAAGCCATAGTTACTACTCTCCAGCAGTTTAGCCGTTTGGAGAATGTAAGGTACCTATGTTACGGGTGTTGAATAAAACAAGGATTTCTTTTGTCACTTTTGTGTTCCTGTCCTTAAAGACTGAAATGCTTTCAAAATCGGAATTTACCCAGAATAGGCTGGCAGTACTACATTGTTGTCATGGCAAGATCTGCTTGGCCCTTGACCATTTAGGGAAATGGATACAACAGGGAGGCAAGACATGAGAAAGAGAGGCTAGTACATGGCAGCACAGGTTACTTCTCACCATAATGGGGCCATATGCATTGTGCTGGAGGACACTTCTACCCTAGGAAGTCTAAACCTACATTTTTTATAAATTCTTTCAGTGATTCAGGAGGGAGAGGTAGCAAAGCCATACATGGGCTCCCTTTGCAATAGGTTTTGGAGTTTACAAAGCCCTTTCTTTCCTCACAACCAGCCTGTGAAGCAGATAATTCAAGAAAAAGCTTAGAGGGGAAAAGAAAAAAAATGACTTACTAGTAATCTTGGGCAATGATCAAGGTCAAAGGTGGGATTCTCTCCATTCCCAGTCCAGTGTTTTGTTTTTGTTTTGTTTTGTTTTTTTCCTTTCTTTTCTCTCTTTTACTATACTGTGCTGCTCCCTCCCTATCTTCAATAATCCTATGAGCAATTCCCATCTGTGTTGTAAATCATAGGGAACTACTTAAAATCAAGTTATTATTACCATCTTCTAATAAATTTCGAGTTCATCATCACTTAGTTGAAGTTTGTTGACTGACTGAGACCTTCTGGAGACCTTATCACATAAGCCCAAATCAAATATTAAAACCAGCATGAAAAAACCATCAGAAAGAGGCTAAGGAGCTGGGCGATTTTACCTTTCTAGATCTCAATTTGCTCATTTGTAAAAAGTCTGAATTGACTGTCTATAATAGTAATAAATAATAACAATAACACAGCTTTTTAAAGTATAAAACACTTTATAAATATTATTTATTTAATCTTCATAACAATTCTATGAGACAGATGCTATTATTATCTCTACTTTGTAGAATGGGAAACTGAGGCAGCCAGAATAAATAACTTGCCCAAAGTAACATAGCTAGTAAGTATCCAAAGCTGAATTTGAACACAAGTCTTCTTCTGATTACACATTCAATGATCATGTCCACTGTACTAGCTAGCTGTTTCCGTGATATTATGATTTCATCAATTGTCCATCTCAAACCACCAAGATCCTGAGTTGTTTTTTTTTTTTTTTTAAAGGAATAATTATCAAGTCCTATAAAGGAGGGAAAGGGTGATAGTGCTGGAGAAAGACCCAGAGGAAATGCTTCATGAACTTTGGGGACCTCTAAGCATGTACTTTGTGTATCTCCTAACTAATGTGTCTTTGGCTCCACATAGAAGAATCCTTTAGTCTCTAGAGATATGTAAGTAATATAGCTAGTAGAAAAAACCACTGGATTGGGGCTTAGAAGATCTGCATTCTAATTCCACAAAACTACTTACTATTCTGACCTCAAGCAAATTACTTCATTTACTGGGTTTCAGTTTCCTTACTCTATAAAATAAAGGAATTGAATTACATAACTTCTTGGACCCTTTGACTCAAAATTCTGAATCTGTGACTATCAAAGACTAATAACTCTATTGATTATTATTAAAAAAAAAAAAAAAGACTACTACTACTCTCTCTCTCTCTCTCTCTCTCTCTCTCTCTCTCACACACACACACACACACATACACACATACACACACACACACACACACACACACACACACACACACACACAATTCAATGAGAACAAATTGGTTATTTTGACTCTTTGGTCTTTCCTTGTGTGCAACAATGAAGCCAAATGAATAAACTTCAAAATTAAGTCCCATTTTTCTTAACTCCTGTAGTACTTATTGACTTTAGTTTTGTTACTCATTGTGGTCTGAAACAGTTATTGAAGGCTTCATACAGATGATGGTGCTTGCAATAATTTCACTTTGGACCTTACTGAAAAAAATACTTAGAGAGAAAACCAGAAGAAGGACTTCCCTTTCAGTTCTGCAGTTTCTGCCTTTGGACCTTGCTGTCTAGATGGGTGAGATCCTGACTACATCTGGGAGGGATCCAGCCATGTTTCCCTCAACTTCCTGATCGTCATCTTGTCATTTGCCTCATCTCCCATTCCCACCTGCTTTTTGGTTCTGGAATCATAATCAAATCAATATAATCATTGTTATTAGAAAGGGTGTGTATCAATTTCTTCCTCTATTCAACAAACCATTCCCCCACCATTCCAAACTGAAGTGACCACAGCTTTGCTGGAGGTATTGTCTAGTCCCATCAGGATATAATCTCATTGGAAACAGTTACTGTCTTCACTTTTATATCTATATCCTCACCTCTCTGAACATAAATGCTTAACAAATATTTTTTTATTCATTCATCATTGTAAAAAGGAAATTCATAAATTTCTCTGATGAACCTTAACAGATGTTTGAATTAATTGACAAGCAATTCTCTATATCTAACCCAATTTCTTCTTTCTGTAGTTCATATACTACATATCTCTACTCTCACACAAGAACATATATGCCCACTGTTTGCTGTCCCTCCCTTAGCATACATGAAATTTTACTGCCTCTTTGTAAAGTCTTAGTTATTCAGAGTTGAGATGCTGGAAATATCCCAGAACACAGAAGTAGAAGGAAGTTGAGAGCTTAGCTTGCCAGAGTTAGAAAAAGCTTTATAAAACAAAGAGTCCAAATTTTTCATTTTACAAATAAGGGAACTGAGAGCTAGCAAAGTCAGCCAAAGTCACAGCATGTTACTAGTTGGCAAAACTTCTGAAAAATGTCTTGTTCCAATACAAAAGGGATCATTTAGCTTAATAATTATTACTACAAACAGAAACTGTTGTCACAATACATGATAAATTTATAGAGATGCTGGAGTTTATTTTGCCTAAGCCATGAAAAAGCATTTTGTTTCTAAATTAAATACAGGGGAATATTTGTGGTCACTCACCAGCCATTCAAAGGACCAAAAAACCCTAGGAAATAACCATCTTTATCCTGTGCTCATAGTATTCCCTTCTTCTATCTGCCAACTACTCTTCTCACTTTCCTTCAGGATCAATTCAGAACATCCATGGAGCCCTTCCTCACCCCAGACATATAGAAGATGAATCAGGGGATTGATTATTTATGTATAGAAATAGTTTTTTTGTTTTTTTTTTCCTGTTGCAAAAAGACTCACCCCAAGTACTCTTTAAATAATTGATTTACTGGGTGTATTTAAATTAAAATTAAAGTTTGATGAGCTTTCCCAGGAACACCCATGTTATAAGAAGTGAGGGATGCCTGCATTGTGTCTGAGATAAAAATAGACCCTGTGCTGAGGTTTCAGAGAGCGACTGGCCTGGTCTTAGATGTGGCTTTTTACAGAAATGAAAAGAGTCAGTGAGAAACAGAAAGGAACCCATATTTCATCCATTCTTAGATTCAGAGCCCAAGCACTACTATCTCAAACAGAGTAAAAATATCATGCAAGTGATGTTAGAAGAGTTAGTAAACCTAAACTAGACATTTTGGTGCCCCCCAAAAACTGCATGAAAGCAAAGCACCTTGTTCCTTTAGGGTGTGAAAATAATAAATGAAATAAAACAAAGTTAGTCTATAAACATATATTAAGTGCCCACTATGTGTCAGGCACTGTTCTAAGTACTGAGCTAAGTTGTTCCATGGGATACTGCTAAAGGAATGCATGTATTAAATATATTCACCTTCTAAACTTCTGTGACTAGGAGAAAACCCTAGTTATCCCACCCTAGTTAAAGCTGTTACTATGTAATGCTTGGTACCTGTTGGAAAAGTTCCCATTGGGCCGAGAGATGTCCCCGCAGTGGCCCTGCAGCCATCAGAGAGTCGAGTATCTGTAAGAAAAGAATTGTGAAAGTGAACAAAGTTTCACAACCAAGTTAAGAATACCAAACTTCAGCAGCATGAGAGGACTTCAGCTTTCTCTGTGTGTCTCTCTCTGTATTTCTTTTTCTCTGTCTCTTTTTTTCTCTCTCTTCACTGCTCTGGTTTTTTTTTTCTCTCTCTTTCCATTTCTCTCTCTCTGGAGGAACCCTTCAAGATACTCTGTTCTAATACCCTGATTTCCCATGGATACAGAGTCCCAAAGATCAAAAGCTGACTGGCCTAAGACCACACTGTGAGTTACAACTACACCTGGCCCAGAACCCAGTTTAAATCTAGCACTTTTACAGCCACATTTTCTTTCCTAAAGTTCTGTTACAATATTACTCCTCAGCACACACGTGCGCGCGCACACACACACACAACCACCACCACTTTTCCTTAAATCTCTGCTTGCTACATACTAGAGACATTAAGTCATTATATAGAATATCTGATACAGGCCCTTCTCCATTGTTGAAAAACCAGCTTTGATAAGTCTGGAGAGACTAACTGAGTTGACAGGATAGTCAGTGGTTAGACAATATGATGTAGTGGACAAAGAGCTGATCTTAGGACAGGAAGACCTGATACAAAGTCCTGCTTTCATTGTGATCCTGAGCAAGTTATTTAAGCTATCAGTGGCCAAGTCAATCCTTCCAGACCAAAAGCTGCATTGGAGCTGATCTTCTTTGGTAGAAGTTCTCAACTTAGAGCTCCCTATACTGATAAAATCTTGAATCCTGTGTATATGTGAGCGTATGTGTGCACGCACATGTGTCTATGCATTTGTATATTTATATATACAATGTATGTATATGTTCTATGCATATATATTATACAGTTATGTATATACATGTGTTTCTATGTAAATATATGCATATGCATATTGGCATACATTATATATTATGAATTTATACACATATTTATATATAGGCATTTTATATGTATATTATATATATGTGTGTGTATTAAGTTTATATATTATGTGTATTTAAGTAACACACATATATATTATCCATTTGATTATCTATCTGTTATTGTCTATCTATTTATCTATCTATCTCTCTTATAGCCAATGGTCTTTGAGCATTGCTAAGTTGTATAGACTTTGTGATCCACTTCGATAAAAGCAGGGTTTGCCATTTCTTTGAAGCATTAACTCATGTATGGGGAGGGAAAGGTTGAGCATGATTGGTCAAAGACTTAGACTGTACTCACTATAGATTCAAATGTAAAGTTGTCTGATTAAATCCTGACACTGTGCTCTCTTTTAGCTTTAATAAGAGCACTCTTTCCACAAAATTGGAAATAGAGACTATACTTAAAATCTTATTTTCCCTGCTTAAGTTGTTTCTAGCTCCCCCAAGGCCTGCCAAAGAATACTGGATTTGGAATCTGGGTACCTGGATTTGCATCATAGTTCCATTATTTCCTCTGACCTCCTTAACCTCTTTGAACCTTTTTCCTCATCTATAAAATAATGCATCAGACGAGATCACTCCTACAGCCCCACCTCTCCCTATAAATCCATTATCCCAAAATGCCTGTGCTTGACACTCAAGATCCCGCCAATGTTATCACAACCAAAACTTTCCATCTCCTCCCCTTTTTCACTATTCTTTTATGCATGAGCAAATCCCTCCAAAGACAACTATTTAGTGCCTCTCTGCTCATAAATTATTCTGTTCTGTTGGAACACTTTGCTCCCATCTCCCCACTGATCTAAACCCTTCCTGTGGTTTGGTGGAAAAAGTAGCACACCTATTGTCAGAAAGACTTAAGTTCAAATCCAGCCTCAGATATTTACTAGTGATGTAAAATCCATAATTAATTCATGCCTTCAACAGTTTCCCCATCTATAAAATGAGGATAATAATATTAGTACCTCTTTCCTAGGGCTAGTACAAGAACAAAAATAAGATAAGATCTGTAAATTGTTTAGAAAGCATTAAAGTGCCATATAAATGTAATGAGGATGAGGGTAAGTATGATGACAAAGATGAAGATAATGATGTGAGCTCCTTAAGGACAGGGCTTTGTTTTGTCTTTATGGAAACCTACATCTGGTACTTAGTAACTTTTGCTTAATAAACTGAACTGATTTGGAGTTTTCAGGTCAAATTTTCTTTCCCCTATTAAGTTTCCCCAACCACTCCAGCCCAGGCTGATTGGTCTTAGCTGAAAATTTCTCTAGCCTTTAATCCCCACTACTACTTATTTAAGAGTTTAACATCTTAGTTTCCTCTCAAAGTTACTTTCTATCTTCATTAAGACTTTAATTGCAAGTCAATCTTCTGGATGATGAAGCAGATTGTTGGGCCACTACTCAAGCCCCACCTCTCTAGAATTTCATAACCATGATGGTCTTTGATCCTTTTAACAATGTTATGAAGGCACCATGATTGCACACCCTTCCCTGTCCATTGAGGGAAATGAAGGTCAGAGGGGGTTAAAAGATGATTTGCCAAAGGTCATCTAAGTGGCAGAGACCACATAAATGAACCCAACTCCCTTCTTCAGAGAATTTGGAACTCAAATTAAAAAAAATAAAACTTTTTTTTTTTTTAACATATAACTGGGAAATATTTAAATAAATAAAGCAAAATATATTTAAAAAGTAAAATGCATAGGCACAAAACCTAAGATCTGCCATTCATTGGC
The DNA here is from genome assembly GCF_048593235.1 of Sminthopsis crassicaudata. NCBI lineage: Eukaryota > Metazoa > Chordata > Mammalia > Dasyuromorphia > Dasyuridae > Sminthopsis > Sminthopsis crassicaudata. The sequence continues at coordinate 184,014,255 of NC_133622.1, read as the reverse complement.
TATAAGATTTTAGTATGAAATAAGGCATAATAAAAGAAGAAAAATGAGGAATTATAATAAACAAAAGATAGTCATGATGTCAGTTTCTGTGGTGTGGGATACACCTGGTAAAGAAACCATTATACAATTTATAGAGAATTGGAGAATGTGAAAGATATAGGGGCATAGAGAAAGTAAGTACCTTGCTTAAGGTCATTCATTTTTTGTGGGCCTTGAACCTAGGTTTTCATGATTTTGAGGACATCTCCTGATGAATTATACCTTGTTACCTCTCACTAAAACTTAAAAATAAATAATCCTTTATTTCATTTAGATACAGTATATTTCTTTAAAACTTTCAGAAAGAGAGAACAACTCCTTAGCTTCACACAATATTTTCTCCTCTCACTTGGCTGCCAAAGATTGGAAAACTCCCATTTGAACTGGAGGTTTGGCTGGTATTTCAGAGGGACTTAACAGGACAAATACCAACACAAAAATGTGTGTGAACATGGGCAAGTGTTTTACCTTCTCACCCTGGGAGAAGAAAAATTAAAAAAAAACCAAAACAAAATAAAAATCAATGCAGTAATTCTGGGGCAATCAAACTTGGCCAGCTTTAGTTTGGCAGATTTTTAGCCTTAGCAAGAGGGTGAGCTGAGCTTAAAGGAGTTTGGGCTGGGCTGTAAGTCACATTTCCTAGTTATGCTGTCACCTTTCTCTCTTGATCCACTTCCCCTAGTGAGTCATAACCACATGGGGAAGCAGCTGAAGTAACCTCTTCTTATCTTGTCCCTGCTTATCTACAGGGGTGGAGAGAGGACCTTCCTCAAAAGCAGTAGGTGGAGTTTGAAGCTAGAATTTCATAGAATCTGATGTTAGAGAGCAGGGAGAAATCATCTAATCCAAGAATTTGTAACATTTTATGTGTCAGTGGGCCCCCTGGGATGGTCGGGTGGACCTTAAAGGCCCACTTCTTAGAATCAACTTTTAAATATATATAAGAAAATGTATAGGATTATAAAGGAAAAGCAATTATATTGAAATACAAGTATCAACAAAAAAGGCCAGGGACCCAACATTAAGAATATCTAAATCTCACCTCCATTCCCATTGTAAAGTATTAAGAACTGGCTCAGAAAGGAGACTGAGTATGTTTATAGTGACCCTGGAAATATAGGTATATAAAGTAGGTATATAATTCAAACATTTACTTAAAATAAGTCAAAATTTTGCAACTTTCACATTCAGTTACATGACCCCCAAATGGAGTCATGACTCACAGTTTAAGATGCTATAATTTAAATCATCTCTAAAGTCTCTTCCAGATCTGAGTCCTAGGATTCTAAGAAACTATAGCAAAACAACAATATATTAAATCTGTGAGTCAGACATTGAAAGAGCATCAATCAATCTTCTATTGTATTAGTCCCATGCAAAAATCATAATTATACATGAGATTGACATCCCTCACATCTCTACTATCCCACTCCAACTCAATTGAAATCATTGCAAAGCTCATTCCAATATGGCTTTTGAAATCTCTATTAGCAGTAAAGTCCTTAGTGTCCTAAAGCTTTTTTTTTTTTAATGGAAACCCTGCACTCTCATTAAGGATACATATTATATTCCTGGCAATTCTCAGGGTTTGTTTGTTTGTTTTTTTCTCTCCATACTCCCAATTTGCAGACCTGGAAAAAAGGTCTGTATTCCAGTCACCTCCCTGTCATTGCAGCTTTGCTATGATACACTACTTGACACTTGTATATCTTTGACCAAATGCTCTATATCTATCATCCTAAGTCACTAGCCCTCTCTTGATCATAATTTTCTGCTCTATAAAGGAGATGGTTGGACTTGTTAATCTTTAAAATCCCTTCCAGGTCTAAATAATCATTCCCCTTTCCATCATCACCCAGAGAATATTCATATGAATTATTTGTGTCCAACCAGTGATAGAGCTTTTCAAGCTCATAACGATCTGATCAGCCATAGTTAACACACTGAACCTGAATTCTGACACAGCATTTGGACATTTTCAAGAATGAGGGACACTAACTAACCAGCCAACTAATCATCACTCAATTTATCTTTTTAGGTCCACAAAAATGTGTTGTATCAACAACTCCTACTATTGCTGTCAAATACTAACTTTCAAGGCACCATTTTAAATGACTTTAGTACCTGGTTTTTGGTCTTCCTCTCCACTATACCTCATGCTATATTATTATCATATCAACAAGCTATTAAGTAATTAATTAACAAGCTTGTTGATGTCACTTATAAAAATAACTGAACCAAGTGTAATTCCCAATATGGCCTAATCAGGGCACCTTTCTTATTCCTTATAAGCACCATGAAGACAAGCACTTAAAACATTTTTTAAATTTGAATTGAATTCAACAGGAGTTAGGAGAGATATCAAAGACAGGCTATATCCTTCTAGAATGCCATTGTTCTCTTCTCATTAGGTCCCCATAGAGAAAAAATTTTCAACCGGCCTAATTATACTATCATCAAGTATCATTTCCCATCTTATTGCAAAGGATATAATGATGGATTTTGTCAAACATCTTCCCAAAACAAAGGTCAATTATATCATTTTATATATATATATATATATATATATACACATACACACACATATAAATATACACACACACATATATATATGACATCTTCCTGATCTACCTAACCTTTTTTGTGTTGATGACAGTGGGAGAAAAGTTTGAACCTGGTATTTTTTCAGCATGGGGAATGCCTGGTAACAAAATTCCCTCACTTAGGCAACTTTTATATATCTTATCTTTTTAAAAGAGTTCCCTAGGCCACTTGGTTATGATAGCATGGCCTATATAAATTAAATCCAGGACTTCCTGAATCCAAAACCAACCCTCCACCCACTATGCCACACTGTACCCACCAAGTCTGATGATGTTCAAAAAAAAAAAAAAAAAAAAAAAAAAAAAGGAAGTGAAATTAGTCTCAAATGACTTGTTCTTGCTGAACTCATCTTAGTTCTTAATGAGCATGGATTCCCTTCCTAAGTACATACAAACCATTAATGTCATGTCCTACAATTTTGTCAGAAATTGTCATCAAGCCCATAGTTGATCATTTGGAAGTTTTACCTTCTTCCTTTAAAGAAAAAAAGAGATGGGGGAAGGAGAATTTTTGCCCTATAGGATTTAGATATGGGAAAGCCCACTAATTTTACAATAAATCAATTATTATCCAGAAAATTGAATGAGTTGCTCAAGATCACACAAGTAAATTCAATTTCAGATCTCTGATTCCCAATATAATTTTCTTTTCCCTGTACCATGTTGCCAGCACCTTTCTACGTCCTTGCTTTTCAAACATTTCCAACTGGATTCAAAGATCAAAAAAAAAAAAAAAAAAAAAAATTTCCAGTTGGAAGATATTTTTTAAAATGATTCCCAACTTACAGGATTCCAGACCAATGGTATCCAAACTCTGCTTGAAGACCTTTAATGAATGAAAACCCATTACCTCCCAAGGCAGTCCATTTCATGTTAGGACACTTCTAATTATTGGGAAACTCTTTCTGTTATCAAGCCTAAATCCATCTCTTTATAATATCCCCAGTATCTGTCTCCTGGATCTTTCTTCTGGATGCAAAGAGAACAAGTCTAATCCTTCTTCTGAGAGTGCTACTTCAAATACTGAGAGAACAATCATGTTCCCCCTGAATTTTCAATCTAATTATCCTAAATTCTGATGGTTTTCATACAGCATGGACTCTAAATTATTATCCTTTTAGCACCATAGTTTATAATATGTTCAAACTAGCTGCTTTCAATTGACTGAAAGGAGCTTGAGATTCTCCCAACATCAATTACCTTATCAAATTCACTTTGTCCTGTGTTTGAAGTCTTTCTGTTTTTGTACAGAGCATCAAAGAATTTCAGAGTTCACAAACTCTCAGAGCAGCAAGGGAAATAGATTTTAGAGAAACTTCCTAATCACTGAAGCTAATCCAAGCCAGAAAGAGTTAGCTTTGATAAGTAGTAGGTTCCTTATTGCTGGAAGCATACAAGTGGATGCTGGGATGCTATTTCTCTGCATATTCAGTGAACAAATGACAAATTAATGCCAGTATTTATTAAGAACGTATGTGACTCCAGTCTCTGGCATAAGAACTCACTATATGGCAACAATTGCTGGGGAAACTGGAAGATAGCATGGCAGAAACTAGGCATTAACCAACACCTAGCACCTTATGCCAAGATAAGATCAAAATGGATTCATGATTTAGACATAAAGGGTGATATTATAAGCTAATCAGAAGAATAAAAGATAGTCTGCTTCTCAAATTGGTGAAAATGGATTTATAGCCAAAGAATAACTAGAGAACATTATGAAATGCAAAATGGATAGTTTTGATCATGCTAAATTTAAAAATTTTTGTACAAACAAAATCAATGTAGTCAAGATTAGAAGGAAAGCAGAAAGCTGAAAGAAAAAATTACCTTCAATGTTTCTGATAAAGAACTCATTTCTAAAATACATAGAGAACTGAGGTAAATTTATAAGAATAAAAGCCATTCCCCAATTGATAAGTGGTCAAAGGATATGATTTTCAGATAAAGAAATTGAAACCATTTTTAGTCATATGAAAAAATATTCTAAATCACTATTGATTAGAGAAATGCAAATTCAACAACTCTGAGATAGCAATTCATACTTGTAAGGGCCCTTTAAATGAGTGGACACAGTGCATCGGGAGATTGAGGCCCAGAAGTAATTTCTGTGGATATTAGGACTGCCCTTGGGCGGGATCCTGGCCATATTGAGATAGTTTTGTAATGGGTGACTCTCTCGCTGATTGGCTGTGTGTGTGACCTCACAGGCCCTATATAAGCCCACTGCAGGCAGCAACCGCCCTCTTTAACCTCGTGCTGTTCACCCTGGCTCCTAGCCTGGGTGGCCAAGCCAAGATGGGTAGCCGAAAGAGGTAAGGATTTTGGTAGTGAACACATGGGTCTTCTGACCAGGTGTTCACTCAGGAACCAACAAGTCAGGGCATCAGCTAGGGCATTATGTGAGTAGGTATAATAAAGGCTTTTAAGATTACACGTGGTTGTTCTTGAGTGCGCTACCGGTTATTAAGCTATAGATTCAAGAGATTGTGGCCAGAGACCTTAGAAGGCCTCAGAGGAGGCGAGCCGGGTAGAGCTCACACTGCAAAGGACAGTGGTCAAAGGTACTCTGGTGGGTCTAGGACAGACTAGTAATTGTAACTGCCAGGAGAGCACGTTACAAATGGCGCCCAACGTGGTGGACGCATCAGAAATTATCAGGTTTTGAAAATATTTAATATTCAGAATTAAGATTCTGAAAGATCCGGTAGAAACGCCACTTAAGAGGGAAGACAGAGAAGCAATATGGACCCAGGTAAATCTGGGATCAGACTCAAGGACACAGCTGAACATAATGCTTATTATATAAAGAGGTTAAAGAGCCAGATGGAAGATCTTTTAACAAAGATCACCACTGAAGAACAGCAGGAAGCTTGTAATCAAGCTCCGAGAAGGCTATCCCCACACCCATTAAATATAGCTCGGAGAGGGAGCAACCTAGAGCTAGTGCGTATGTATGACAGTATAGAGTACAAAATGCCACAGCAAGAGTTGCTGGAATTGCAGGTTAAACTACAGATTGAGCTAGAGAAAGAAGAAAAAGCTAGGTTACTACAGATAGAACAGGAAGAGTTCAAACCAGTGGCTGAAACTAAGGAAGGAAATAAACGAACCACATGGATTTCAGTTGTAGAAATTCTTCTTAGCGTTTTGTTGGTTTACCTCGTGCATTGTTGTTTTAAGGAATTTATTGATTACTCTTTCATTGAGAAGAAGTTTAGTTCTTTTTATGTGCAAAGCTCAGGTTTGATTTTAAATCAGCCTTTGGGGAATTTTCCAATTCTTCTTCCCTCTGCCTCACCTTCTTGGGCCAAGGGAGAAGGGGGAGGAGGAAAAGGAAGGGCGATAATATCATCAGCACTGCCCATTAATCCATTTAAAACTCCTGTGTCTTCATTTCAAAGGACAGGAGTAGGCTTTATGCCCCAAGGCAAAAAGGAATTGTGGGGTATTGACTATAATCAGAAAAGTTTTAAAAATACAGTTCAGTTAATTTCTAAGAAACCTTACAGGGACAAGACCTTGCAGTTAGAGAGAGTGGAGTTTTATACTTGTAAAACTGCTAGGATCGTCTTTGGAGAGTTGAAACTCCTCTTTTCTTACCTCGTGGATTTTCCACTTCCACAGGTGAGCTTGATTTCCCAACCCCCTACGGGTACTTATAAAACAGTGTTTATGTCTAGAATGGGTTGGAAAATTGCTGTTTTAATCACTAGAATAAATAGACAGTGTGTGATCTTTGACCCAGGAGGAAAATATCAGATTTATTGATTCACACTCCTGGAGTACAATTCGGTATCAGAAACTCAAACTTTGATTTTTAGGCAAAAGAATTCAGGGATATAGCCGAGTGTTAGTAAAGTCATTACTGCACAGACTATCCCCAAGATCTTCTCTTCTAAACAAGAGAAGGGAATTTTGGGATATGTGATTGCTTACAATTTTAAATTTTGATTTTACATTTTTAAACATTTTTGGTTTTACATCTTCAAAGTATTTTGATTTTACATTTTAAAGTTATTTTGGTTTTACACTTTTAAATTATTTTGGTTTTACATTTTTAAATTCTTTGCATTTTACCTTAGCAATGCACTTCAGGCATACACAGAAAGTGCAGCTAAGTGACAGACTGACTTTTGTCTGACTTGTTAATCTTTTTTGACAACAACTTTGTTTCCACTGTGATGTGGAAAGGCCTGGATGGCATTTGGAAAGGCCCAAGTTGGGCCCCGGGGACATTCCTTCCTAGGTGCAGATCCAGCAGCAGAGTTGATCCCCACCAGAGACATTTGTAACTTGGGGATCCAAGAGAAGGACCAGACAACAGTCCAGAGAGACCAGCCAGATGTCCGCAGCCCTTCAGACGCTGATGGCAGCGATGCCCCTCCTGACCGTGACACCAGAGACAGCAGACACAGTTCCAGTGTTGCAGCTGAAATGGACTGTTTTGGGTGATACGCAATATAAAGACTGTAAATGGACAATGGGCCTGCTTGCTTCTCCCGTGGCCACTTGCCATATGGTGGCCTGGGAAGAGGCTTTGCCCTATGCTTTCTATTGAAGGACTATGCTTTTAAATTAGTGGGTGAAAAACCAACACACCCACCTGCCATTGTTATTGAGACAATGTTACTGGACATGACTGCTTATGTGCACCTGTGAAACTAGAATTGTTCTAGAATTGTGAAAAGTGCAATAGAGAATTGTGATAAGCTAGAATTGCTCTAGAATTGTGAAAAGTGCAATTGAGAATTGTGATAAGCTAGAATTGTTCTAGGATTGTGACAAGTGCAATTGAGAATTGTGATAAGCTAGAATTGTTCTAGGATTGTGACAAGTGCAATTGAGAATTGTGATAAACTAGAATTGTTCTAGGATTGTGACAAGTGCAATTGAGAATTGTGATAAGCTAGAATTGTTCTAGGAGTGTGAAAAGTGCAACAGAAAATTGTAAGAAACTAGAATTGGTCTAGAACTGTGATAAATGTAACTAGAATTGTGACAACCTACCTACTGATATTTGTTAACTAGAATTGTGATGTTTTACCTTGTTGACTTCCCACCTCAGTGTTGACATCCTACCTCATTGGCATCCAATCTCTTTGGCCTATTATCTCGAGTATGACTTTGATGAATGGGTTGAACATTTGGGCCACTGTTGAGCCTGGTTCTCATTGTCATACTTCTGTTTACTGATCTGCTGCTTTGTACCTCCTTGGGCATAACATTGTCATCTCATGGATCAAGTGAACTATAGCTGGTGCTAAAAGTTTAGCTTGGTGAGATGTGCGGTTCCCGCAAAACAAGAGAAAGGGAATTGTAAGGGCCCTTTAAATGAGCGGACACAGTGCATCGGGAGATTGAGGCCCAGAAGTAATTTCTGTGGATATTAGGACTGCCCTTGGGCGGGATCCTGGCCATATTGAGATAGTTTTGTAATGGGTGACTCTCTCGCTGATTGGCTGTGTGTGTGACCTCACAGGCCCTATATAAGCCCACTGCAGGCAGCAACCGCCCTCTTTAACCTCGTGCTATTCACCCTGGCTCCTAGCCTGGGTGGCCAAGCCAAGATGGGTAGCCGAAAGAGGTAAGGATTTTGGTAGTGAACACATGGGTCTTCTGACCAGGTGTTCACTCAGGAACCAACAAGTCAGGGCATCAGCTAGGGCATTATGTGAGTAGGTATAATAAAGGCTTTTAAGATTACACGTGGTTGTTCTTGAGTGCGCTACCGGTTATTAAGCTATAGATTCAAGAGATTGTGGCCAGAGACCTTAGAAGGCCTCAGAGGAGGCGAGCCGGGTAGAGCTCACACTGCAAAGGACAGTGGTCAAAGGTACTCTGGTGGGTCTAGGACAGACTAGTAATTGTAACTGCCAGGAGAGCACGTTACACATACTTCTCAGATTAGATAAAAAGACAGGAAAAGATAATGATAATTGTTGGAGGGAATGTTGGGACACTGATACATTGTTGGTAGAGTTGTGAATTGACCCAGCCATTCTGGGGAGCAATCTGGAACTATGCCCAAAAGGCTATTAAACTGTGTATTATTCTCTTTGATCAAACAGTGCCTGTATCCCCAAGAGATTGTAAAAAAGGGAAAATTTTGTGCCAAAATATTTGTAACAGCCTTTTTGTAGTAGGAAGGAACTCGGACATGAGTGAATGCTCATCAGTTGGAGAATGGCTGAATAAGTTATGATATATAAATGTTATGGAATATTATTGTTGTATAAGAAACGATCAGCAGGATGGTTCTTACATGAACTGATGCTAAGTGAAGTGAGCAGAAACAACAGAACATTATACACAGCAACAACAAGATTATTCCATGATCAATTGTGATGGATGTGGCTCTTTCCAACAATGAAGTGATTCAGGCCAATTATAATAGACTTGGGATGGAAAGTGCCACTTACATCCAAAGAGAGAACTGTGAAGATTGAATGTGGATCAAAGTATAGTATTTTCCAAAAAATACTTTTTTTATTGGTGTGCTGTTTGATAAACAATAGTATTTTGTTTAGTTGTCAGAGCCTTCATGACCCCTTTTGGGATTTTCTTGGCAAAGACATTGGAGTGGTTTGCAATTTTCTTCTACAGTTCATTGTACGTATGAGGAAACTGAGGCAAACAAAATTAAGTGACTTGCCCAGAGCTACATACTTAGTATTTTGATGTCAGATTTTACCTCAGGAAGAAGTTTTCCTGAGTCTAAATCCATCATTCTATCCACTGACTGAGCTACTTGTCTGATAGCTTAGGTTTATAGGCTTTAGTTTCATAACATTTATTGCATGTTACTTTAAGGTTAGCAAAATGCTTTATGCATGTGATCTAATTTGAACCTCACAACAACCCCTGTAAAGTGGGTACCATTACTACATCTATTTTACAAATGAGGAAACAGAGGCTAAAAAAGGTTAAAACTTGCTTGGGATCACAAAATTAGCAAGTATCTGAAGCAGTTGAATTCAGATCTTCCTGTCTCCAAGCCCAGCATTCCGTCCACTGAGTCATTCAATCTCCAAAATCAACCCACTCAAGTAGGTGCTCGAAAAAGGTCAGAAAACCTGTTTTATCACTTACTTGATCTGTTAACAAACTCCACTTGTTCAGACTTTCTTGACGATAGGCCAATTTCTCCAACTTTTTCTCACCTTTTAAAAAAGTCACGTCCTCATGGCATAATAGAAAGAATAGGAACTTGGATTCTGTAGTTTTAGATTTTAGTCCTAGCTTTGCCTTCAGAGTTGTGTGACTTGGGAAAACTGCATTATTTACTGACTCAATTCTCTGAATTTTGAAATAAGGGAGTTGAAAGGCTTTTAGCCTTTCCCCCCCCCTCCCCCATCATAGTGCCCTTTGGAGATGTGATGAAATTTATGGACCTCTTCACAGAAAAATGCATTTAAATATATAAAATAAAATCCATAGGATTACCAAAGAAGCCAATTATATTGAAATATATTTATCAAAATATCAAACAAATACAAGTTCGTGGACCTTAAATTATTAATCCCTGGATTAGATGATTTTTTTTCCCCTGAGGCTAGGGTTAAGTGACTTGCCCAGGGTCACACAGCTAAGAGGTGTTAAGTGTCTGAGACCAGATTTGAACTGGGGTCCTCCTGAATTCAGGGCTGGTGCTCTATCCACTACACCATCTAACTGCCTCTGGATTAGACGATTCTTAAAGATATCTCTTCCAGCAATCCTGTACATTTTAGCATGTTATAGGGATTATGTTTTAAATTTTCTCCCAGTTCTAAATATTTGTCCTTCTTCTGTGTTCTAAGGACCTTCAAGCTTTAAGATTCTGTGATACTAATATTCTTTCATTCTGTTAACTACAATAAATGCCAACTTTCTCTTTCTTTCCCCTATCCCTTGACTATATCCACACTTTAGAAAAGGGAAAAAAAAAAAAAAAAAAAAAGGCATGCCCAGGAGAAGATATCTGTCACCCTATGAGGAAGAAGACGAAAGGAAAAAGAAAAATCAGGGAGGGGAAAGCCAGTGGAGAGGAATGGAATTCTTACCCATTTTTCTGAACCCAAAAGTTTCTTCATTTTCCTTTTCTCCTAGAAGCCTGGGAGCCTTGATGGATCTGGTTGGTCCCTGAAGGCCATCAAGAATATTCCTCCTCCAATCCTGGTCTCTCCTTTCCAAGGACCCCATCAGCTTTTTTCCCGTCAGGGGAGTCAAACGCTGCTGCCATCCTTCCTCCTCTTCCTCCTCTTGGTTAGGCTGGGGCTCAGTGTCTTGGATGAAACATTTTATCGTAGCATCAGCTGGTACCACTGGCCCCTCCATGACTTGTTGATTCACTCCTTGCTATAAGATCTGCATGACCAACTGTGCAAAGGCAGAAAGAAAAAAAAAAAAAAAAAACAAAAACAGTTTTCAGAGAAGAGGATCATGTAGGGAAATATCCTGTTGTTTAAAAATCACCAAGAGAACAGGAAAGAACTTTCCTTCCTTCCCGATTATGTGCAAACACTGGGATTCCATTTGTCCTGCCTGATTCTTTTCTCAGTAACATGGGGGATAATTACTTGCTTCCACAGACAATTCACACCCATTACCAGGCTAAATTGCCAAGTAGAATCACAAAACAGCAGAGATTCTCATTTCACAGATTAGAAAACTGAGACCCAGAAAATTTATTGACTTGACCAAGTTTTTAATATAATGAAAGCAACAGCAACAGTATTTACATTTTACTTTGATTTTACGATGCTCTTTTCTCATACCAATCCTGTGAGACAGAAAAAAACAAGTATTCTTATCACCATTTTGAGGTGAGGAGATAGGCTCAGTGCCGAAGGTCATAGAACTAGAGAATGACCAGAGACCTACTTCAATCCATTCATCAACAATCCATCTGCCAGGGACTCTGCTAGACACTGGAAGTACAAATACAAAGAATAAAACAATCCCTATTCCCAAGAAGCTTGAGATCTAATAGGGAAGATAATCATCCTGACCTTTGCCACTGAATCAATCTTTTCATCTATAAAATGGATAGTAACACTTGTTTTATCTATCTCATAAGATTGGTATTAGAAAAGGGCACTGTTCTTGGATAGGCCAAGCGAATATAATAAAGATGACAATACTCCCCAAACTAATCTATTTATTTAGTGCTATACCAATCAGACTCCCAAGAAACTATTTCAATGACATAGAAAAAATAACAACAAAATTCATATGGAAGAATAAAAGGTCGAGAATTGCAAGGGATCTAATGAAAAAAAACTCAGAGGAAGGTGGTCTAAGTGTACCTGATCTAAAGCTATATTATATAGCAGCAGTCACCAAAACCATTTGGTATTGGCTAAGAAATAGACCGGTAGATCAGTGGAACAGATTAGATACAAAGGACAAAAAAGGGTACATCTATAGCAACCTAATCTTTGACAAACCCAAAGATACCAACATTAGGGATAAAAATTCATTATTCGGAAAAAACTGTTGGGAAAACTGGAAATTAGTATGGCAGAAATTAGATATGGATCCACACTTAACACCATATACCAAGATAAGATCAAAATGGGCCCATGATTTAGGCATAAAGAGGGAGATAATAAATAGATTAGAGGAACAGAGGATAATCTACCTCTCAGACTTGTGGAGGAGGAAGGAATTTATGACCAGAGGAGAACTAGAGATCATTATTGATCACAAAATAGAAGATTTTGATTACATCAAACTAAAAAGTTTCTGTACAAATAATACTAATGCAAACAAGATTAGAAGGGAAGTAACAAATTGGGAAAATATTTTAAAAACAAAGGTTCTGACAAAGGACTCATTTCCAAAATATGTAGAGAACTGACCCTAATTTATAAGAAACCGAACCATTCTCCAATTGATAAATGGTCAAAGGATATGAACAGACAATTCTCAGAGGAAGAAATTGAAACTATATCCACTCACATGAAAGAGTGTTCCAAATCACTACTGATCAGAGAAATGCAAATTAAGACCACTCTGAGATACCACTACACACCTGTCAGATTGGCTAAGATGACAGGAACAAATAATGATGAATGTTGGAGGGGATGTGGGGAAACTGGAACACTAATACATTGCTGGTGGAGTTGCGAAAGAATCCAGCCATTCTGGAGAGCAATCTGGAATTATGCCCAAAAAGTTATCAAACTGTGCATACCCTTTGACCCAGCAGCGCTACTACTGGGATTATATCCCAAAGAAATACTAAAGAGCGGAAAGGGACATATATGTGCCAAAATGTTTGTGGCAGCTCTTTTTGTTGTAGCTAGAAACTGGAAGATGAATGGATGTCCATCAGTTGGAGAATGGTTGGGTAAATTGTGGTATATGAAGGCTATGGAATATTATTGCTCGGTAAGAAATGACCAGCAGGAGGAATACAGAGAGGCCTGGAGAGACTTAAATCAACTGATGCTGAGTGAAATGAGCAGAACCAGAAGATCACTGTACACTTCAACAACAATACTGTATGAGGATGTATTCTGATGGAAGTGGAAATCTTCAACATAAAGAAGATCCAACTCACTTCCAGTTGATCAATGATGGACAGAGGTAGCTACACCCAGAGAAGAAACACTGGGAAGTGAATGTAAATTGTTAGCACTAATATCTGTCTGTCCAGGTTACATGTACCTTCGGAATCTAAAGTTTATTGTGCAACAAGAAAATGATATTTACACACATGTATTGTACCTAGACTATATTGTAACACATGTAAAATGTATGGGATTGCCTGTCATCGGGGGGAGGGAATAGAGGGAGGGGGGGATAATTTGGAAAAATGATTACAAGGGATAATATTATAAAAATATATATATATAATAAAAAATTAAAAAAAAAAAAGAAAAGGGCACTGTGAACTCTAAAACAATATATAAATGTGAGCTGCTTTTACTAGTATAATAGTAATTATAGGCAGTTAGGTGGCTCAAGGAGTTAGAGCATGGGGTCTGGAGTCAGGAAAATCTGAGTTCAAATCCAGCCTCAGACAATTATTAGTTGTATGACACTGAGCAAATCACTTAATCTCTACTTTAATCCCCTGGAGAAGAAAATGGTAAACTGCTTTGATATCTTTGCCAAGATTGGGTCATGAAAAGTAAGGCAAAAATGAACAACAATGAAATAATTATTCAATTGAATTTAAAAATTAATTTAATTGAATATTTAGTTCAATTAAGAAATAAATTTTCAAAAAAATAATAATTATCATTTCATTATATCCTCAGAATAGTTCAGATAGATAGATGCTATTATTACCCTCATTTTACAGATGATAAAACTGAGGTAGACAGGTGTTAAATGACTTGTCCAAAGCTAGTCTGAGGCTATATTTGAAATCAGGTCTTCCTGACTAAGCTCAGTACTCTATCTACCATGACACTAAGCTGAATAAATATAAAGGCCATAAATAAAAATACATATAAACTAGTTAGATGCAAAATAGTTTAGAAGAGAGGGTATTAGCAATTCTGGGGATTATGAAAGATTTCATGCAGAGGCTGGTGCCTGAACTAAATCTTAAGGGAACAGAGAGACTTTAAGATGCAAGAAGAAAAGAGAGTGACTTAGAGCAATAAGAGATAGCCAGTATAGGAACAGAGGGAGGAGATGGAAGGTTATGTGAGAGGAAAAGGGAGAAGAGCAGCTGGTTTGGGGAAAACCTCAAATGTTCTTCCTCATTGTCACTGACACTCCTAAAGCCCTCCCTCCTCATGCAGCTCTTTCCCCTTCCTCCCCACCTGCAGCCCCTAATTGATCCATCATCCTTGGGAAAACAATGACAACAAATGTTCCAAATCTGTCTTTCTCTTTATTTATTTTCTCAATGCCTCAATGAGAATAAAACATCAGAGAATATTAAAACTGGAAAAAAACCTTAACCATCATTCAGTCCAACCTTATTTTATAGAAGCTTTATTAATGTTTTATAAAATAACTTTATTATATTAAGCAACTATTGATACTTTATTAAGTAATTTTATTAATGCTTTACTAAGTACTTATTGCTACTTTACTAAGTAAATTTATTAATGCTTTAGTAAATAATTGTTGATGTTTTATTAAACAAATTTATTAGTGCTTGATTAAGCATTTATTATGATACTTTCTTATTAATGCTTCATTAAGTAACTATTAATGTTTTATTAAGTATTTACTGTGTTTACTTCAAATGACTTTAATTAATAAACTTAATATAGCATGAATAACTTAATGCTTTGTTAAGTTATTAATGTTTTGTTAAGTAACTATTAATGCTTTATTATTTACTATGTTTACTTTAAGTAATCAATAAACTTAAAGCTTTACTGTAAAGGGCTAGAACTGAGCAAATGCACTTGGATAATGAAGCACATGAGACTAATTGCCAATTGGACAGTTCCCTATTAACTTGTTTGAAGGTTGACCCTCCCCAGCTGTTCTGAGCTGACTTGATTGGTGGGACAAAGAGGGGGAAGTGACGTGGTGGGGGGGGGAGGAGGAGGAGGAGGAAGAGGAATTGAGACTCTCACGCTCAGTCTCTCATGGCGTTTGAGGGAGGAAGGTGTATGTGAGATTGCTAGACCTAACTCCCTGACCTTGACCATAAAAGATCAAAAATAAAGACGTTTAATGATCCTGACTCTGGCTAATTTCTGGGAAGACAGAGTTCCAGGACTTTATTAAGTAATTCTATTAATGTTTTATTAATTAGGGATGCTTCATTATGTAAGTTATTAATGCTTTATTAAGTAACTATTAATGCCTTATTAAGCATTTAAGGATGTTCTAGTTCCAGAGTGAATGGCACTGACTCCATCTGTAATGTCCAGGCGAGCTCTCTGGAGGACCTCAGGATCAGCCACAGTCCTTGGTCTTTAGGTGGAAAAGTGAAGGAAGGAGAGCCGCCTGGACTCTGGAGTCTGGAGCTTGAATGAAGTCTTGTCTGGCTGAGAGCACTGTGGCCATGAGAGCTCTGTGTTCCTCCCCCAGCCCTTAAATCCTTCAGGACAATAACCTCACCACATCACACTGAGCATGAGCAGCCACAAGCACCATGCTGTGATTCAAGTATACCTTTTCAGAGTTCCAGCAGGCTACATCCTTCCTGTCTTCACAAGGTTTCAATTTCTTCTACTAGGCCTGTCTAGTTTAGAATCCTTTTAATCCAAAGGTTTGGGATTTGGATTTTCAACCCAAAATTGTGCTAAGTTTTTATGAATTAATATTAAGTCCAGGAAATTGAGTGCAGATATATTTTGAGTTTTTAAAATTATTATTACATTGGTCCAGATTTTGAATTTCATCATTATGGCGGGGGAAGGGAGCATGATTCCAGGTATGGAAGCTCACTCCATTGATGCAGATTAACAACTCACCGTAATTTATATTCTTTAGAAATGCTCAGGTTTATGAAGAGGTTGAGTAGCCACCCATATTCACAGAGCTAGTATGTATCAAAGATTGAATGGAACTGGGGTTTCATTCCACGATCGTCCCTCTGTTCAGCATTATTTAGCCTCCTCTTGTATTTTATATAAAATTATCAGATTATTCGTATCACTGTGAACCACTCCTTCCTCCTGGACTCTATCCTTTGGATTTTGTGACAGTGTTCTCTCTTAGTTCCCTTCCTGATTGACCATTCCTTCTGAGTTTCCTATATTCACATCAGCCTTTTCCTACCCTTGGAGTGTGTTAGAAATGTCTTAGACCTTTTCTTGGAGCTATACTTTCTCTCTTTATGATTTATGCAGAATTCCCCTAATTCTACATATCAGGCCCTCACTTCTCTCTTATGCTCCAGCACCATATTACCAATAACCCATGGACATTTTTGCCTAAATCAGGATCTCAAAATCTTAATAATTAAAATGAGACAACCGATTTCCCCCAAAACTTTATCCTGTCTCCAAACTTCTCTGCTTTTGTGGAAGTCTATCTTTCTAGTTACCAGACTTACTACCTTGGAATCATCCTTAAGGCTTCTCTCTTACTATTATAGCATATTTAATCAAAGTCCCACTCCTGTTGCTTCTAAGTCCCCTTTCTCATCAATTTCCCATAACTCCCATAACCTCTTCCCTATCTTTATCCCTTATCACCTCTCACCTGAATTATTGCAATAATCTCCTAATTCATCTTCCTGCTTCTAACCTCTTTCCTCTCTAATTTATTCTCTATACAGCTACCCAAACAATATTCCCAACATACAGATCTGATCATATATATACTCCTACTCATAATCTTCATTATTTCCTACCAGCTATTGAAAAAAGCAATACAAAACCCAAAGTCTGGCTTTGAAGGCTTTCTTCAATCTGAATCCCCACCTATTTTTCATATATCTCCCATCTGAATTCTCCATCCTAAACAGAATGGCCTTCCTCATGCATGAAAATCCATCTGTGGCCATGAAGGACTTTGCACAGGTGAGTTGCATTTCTTCCTCATTGCTGTCTTAGAATCCCTAGTCACCTGCAAGACACAGTTCGGATAGTGTTTCTTAAAGCCTTCCTAATTGCCCTAATTGCCCTAGCACTCTTACCTTGCAGAGATTACAGAATGGAAAAGGAGAGAGCAATGTGCTCATGGTCAGGCACTAGGGCAAAAACAGAGCTAGATTTAGGTCTCTTGTCTCCTAGTCTAGCATCTTGTCAGCTGCTCTGTGGTGCAATGTTTCTCTGACTAGTTTATTGAAAAAAAGTTGACTTATGACATCTTTTAGTCTGTTCTTGGCATTTGCAGCAAATATTTAGTTTGGGATTTACAAAGACTCACCACAATTACGAGGTCCAATATTTCATCTGCTCAAAACAAAATTATTGTACATACTTTAATTAATTTAACTGTGGCTATACTCCTGTCACCCCACTCTAGTTGAACATAATCTCCCTGATGTCAGAGAAAGCTGGTTTTGTAGTTTCTGCATCTAGTGTCTGGTAAATATCAATCATTTATTCAATAAAATAAAATAGGCACCTCTTAGGTGCCTATATGTGTTAGGCACTGTGTCAGCTTAATTCTTAATTGATTTAATTGTTGACTTATGTAGTATGTTATAATTTAGGATATATTCTCATGTACATGATCTCATTTCGTTCTTTCAACACTCCTGAGAGGGAGACAGATGCAAGAATTATTAGTCTCATTTAACAGAGGAGGAGATTAAATCCCAGGATGGGGAAATTATTTGTTGAGGATCATGGATCTGGTCAACAAAAAAAGTCAAGGCTTTTATCCAAGTCTTCTGACTCTAAGACCAAAGACTGCTTTAGTCTAGATGGGATTTATGATCTGTCAGCTCAAGTAGTCTGTGTATTTGAGTCAAAATGGCAAAAATCGAGAAGAACCCTTTCTCTGATCCTCTGGTTTTCTGACCAACCTCAGATTGGTCCCTACCATACTGAGTCTCGCAGCACTGACAGGCCTTTAATCACAGCCAGGAAAGGAAATATCCCTGGTGCTGAGAAGCCACCAGCTGTGGGAGGGAGGAAAGGAAGGAAGCCAGTAAGCAGATCTGTTTTTGCAGAGTTAGATAAAAAATTTTAGCAAATGGTCCTACACATTGGGAAACATCTAAAAGGCAATTTATCACTTGCAAGAGGAAAGAATCTATTTTATAAGGGGGAGGAAGATAGAGGAATTACAAAATAGCAATTTGTGTTAATAAAGATGTTTTAAGGGACTATGTCCATGGTATTATGTTAGGTGATGAAGCTACAAAAACAAAAATAAAATGGCACACTCCTTAGGAACATAGATTTAACCATGGAAGCAATGAGAATAGGGAAAGGAAAAGAGAACAGAGATATATAACATGCACATATTTCAATGGATCTATGAGCTCACTGAAAAGAATACTTCATCGATTATGCAAAACACATTCTATTTGTGTCTTTTCATACAGGGTGACTTTTGACCATTTTCTCCATAAGCAATCCAACTAACCCACATAGGGATCCTTCCTCTAGATCTCTGGAAATTGTATGAAAGTCTACGGAGCAAGCGATCTGTCCATTGGTCATCACTCACTCTTGCTATATGACCTAAAACCTTTCTTTCTCAAGCATATAGTTTCTCATCTTTTCATGCTGCTCTTCATGCATGCAGTAATTACTAATGCATTTAAACTATTCCTGCACCTACGATGTGCCTGTCCATTGTTTTTGAGTAATGGACAATTTTATTCCATGACAATCGCAGAGCATCAGGGGAAGAATATCACTACTCTTTATGCCTTTAAGTTTTTGTGTGGATATAAAGATATAATTTGCTGTAGTGCAGCATTTGTTAATGCATGGTTGTTTCCTTTGCAAACGGTTATCAATTATACATGGATTACTATTGTGAAAACTTTATAGGATTAGAAATAATCATGTATTTAGATTGGTCATTCTTGATTTTTGCAGTTGCCTTTTTGGAGTAACAATGTTTGAATTTCTTAAAAAAATCCATTTACAAACATTTATTAAGCCCACACCATTTGCTAGGTACTGTACTATATACTGGAAGTATAAAGACATAAGTGAAAAAATACCTACCTTCAAGGAGTTTACATTCTATAGTAAAACTTATAGAATGCCAAGTCTTAGTTATCTTTCCCTCTTCCAGATACCATGAAAACTGACTCCCCAATGCTCTCAAAATTGTGATGCTTTTCTGAGTTTTCTCTTCATGCTCAACAAATTGCAGATGGCAAAAATAGGAACAATCAGTGGAGGAGTTGGGGAAAAGCAGGGGACACTAATATACCATTAGTAAAATTATGAATCATCAATAATTCTGGAAAGCACGCTGCAATTAATACTAAGAAAGTGACTAAAATGTCCATAGCCTTTAACTCAGAGATCCTCCTATTGGACATATTTCCCAGGGAAGTCGTTATGAAAAAGAAAGATTCCATATATACCAAAATCTTTTAGCAGCATTTTTTGTGTGAGTAAATAATTAAAAACAAAGCAGGTATCCCTTGACTGGGAAATGGCTAAACAAATTATACTATATGAATGGAATATTAATGTGAAACAATGAGTGGGATGACTAGATACATGGAAAGTTCATATGAACCGATGCAAAGTGAAGTAAGAAGAACCAGGAAAATGATATATTTACAGCAATGCAAGCAGACAGTAGCAAAATAATCTGAATGTGGTGATCAATCTTGGCTCCAGGGAATAGCAAAAGCTATAGCAGCATTAATTTTAAGGTTTGCAAAGTACTTTACAAATATTGCCTCATTTAATCCCCACAACAACCCTGGTAAGGAAGGTGTTATTATTAATTTTATAGATGGGGAATGGGAAAGAAAGAAACAAACATTTATTTTGTTTTGAGGCAGAGTTAAGTGACTTGTGCAATGTGACACAGCTAGTACATTCTGAGGCCAGATTTGAATTCACATTCTTTTGAGTCTGAGGCCCAGTGCTTTAGTCCCTGCACCACCTAGCTGCCCCCCAAACAAGCATTTATTAAGTACCAACTATATGCAAGGTGCTATGCTAAGCATTTTACAGATATTTGATCTGTAAATCATTTGTACAGATCATTATTTGATGGGGGAATTATAGCTGAGAGAGGTCAAGTGAATGGTCTGAAATCATACAACAATTAAGTACCTGAGGCACACTTCAAAGCCAAGTTTTCTTCACTTTACTCAAGTCCTGTAACACACTATACACTATGACACTTAAAGAAGTGATACAAAAATATACCTTCCTTCCTTCTTGGAAGAAGTAAGGAATCATGAATATGGAACACTGAATATAATATCAGCTTTGGGATGAAATTTGTTTTGTTTTGTTTTTCCCTCTCTTTACTTTGTTATAAAGAAAGAAATGTTTACCTTTTCTGGTGTGTGAACCCCTTTGACAATCTGGACCCCCATTTCAGAACAATATTTTTAAATATATAAAGTAGGTTAAAAAGAAACACAATTATATGGGAATAGTTATCAAAGTATTTGTTTAAGTTCATGGATCCCCTTTTATAAAAGAAGAGTTTGTTGCAAGGGAAGATTAGAGGGAAATTATATTGGTAAATATGAAATAAAAACAAAAGATACTAACATTTTTAAAAAAGTGTCTTACCTAAAAAAAAATAATACCTTAGGAAAGGAGTCTTAGAGCCAGAAGCAAAACTCATTGAGGTGAACTCCTATCTGAACAGGAGTCTCTTCTCTATTATCCCTGACAATCTCTAGTTTTAAAAAGTCACCTAAAGTTTAGCCCTTAAAAAGTTATTCCAGGAATACTGCTGTTAGTATCAGACCATTATTTTCAGACCTTTGGTGGCTTTCATTCCTGTTGTTTCTATCTGCTCTTCATGTGCCCTAGCATCCCTCATCAACAGTTATGAAACCTCTGAGAAGCCTCCCTATCAAGATTTCTTGTTTCTTTTCAATCACATTGAAAGCAATGGCCCCAGTCAATCTTTCCCTCCTTTGAACTCCCTAGGACACTTCAGGTATGTGTATCCAAACCTTATCTTCCTTATAAGAGCAACTGGCAACCCCTCTTGCTATCTATCTTCTCTCTTCCCCCAATGCCCTGCACATGTGCCAGCTCTGTATATGTTAGATGAATGAATGTATTTTGAACTCCAACCAAAAAAAGAGGACTGGGAGAAATATGGAAGAAATTTTCTTACCATTATTTTATCTTTTATTAAACACTCTCCAAGGATTATAAGCAAAGATTTTTTATCGCTTAGTAGCATTTAAAGATTGGAAGGATAGTTTTATGCTTTTAAGAAAATAAGCTTTTCCTTTATCACTATACACACAGCTCTAGTCCAGTCTTTAAAAACCTAGATTTTTCAGTTCAATGTAGAACAAGTAAGATTTTGTGTCTCAAATCTCAATTCTTGCAAATTTTGTGACCTTGGTTTTCCTAAGCCTTGTTTCTTTGTCTGTACAATGGTGAGATAATAGTATTTCTACTTTCTATCATCCAGGGTTGTTGTGAAGACCAAATGAGAATCCATTTAACAAATATTCATTGGACACCAACCACATGTTAGGCACTAGGAGTGCACAGACAAACTTGAACCAGGTCCTGCCCTCAGGATTTTATATTCTATAATGGCTATAAAGTACTATTTTAAATTTTTTAATGGAAATATGTTTAAAGTAATTATACATGTATGACCTATATCAGATTGCTTGCTTTCTTGGGGAGGGGAAAGATAAAGGAGAGAGGGAGAAAAAAATTTGGAACTCAAAATCTTACAAAAATGAATGTTGAAATGTAATTAGGAAAATAAAATACTACTAAGAGAAAAAAAGTATTTTATTTTATTTTATTTTTATTATTATTTTTTTTTTTTTAGTATTCACTATCAAGTCTTTTCTCCTTTGATTTTATACAAGGAATTCCTGTCTCCAAAGTATTACTCTACGTAAATAATTTTAAGACCAAAACTCAACAAATAAGATGGGGTGGGACAGAAGGAAGATGATAAACTTGAGAATGGGAAGAATTAATATCCTGCTTATACTCCGCACAGGAGAAGCAATATAGTGTAGAAGAAGGGCAGTATAGGATAAGTGCAGTAGATAAAGTGCCTCGAGCCAAGAAAACTCACTGTTGTAAGTTCAAGATTGGTCTCAGACATTTAACTAGCTATGTGAACCTGGACAAGTCATTTAACCCTTTTTGCAGCATGATAAATGAGGAAATAGGTTTAGAAGAATTGTACATATTTAACCTTTATTGGATTATTTGCTGTCTAGGGGAAGGAAGAGATGGGGAGGGAGGGAGAACAATTTGGAACAGAAGATTTTTGCAAGGGTGAATATTGAAAACTATCTTTGTATAGAGTTTGAAAAATAAAAAGCTACTAGTATAAAAATAAAATAAAATAAATTTTAAAAAACAATAAAAAGCAAAGATATGTTTAGGAGGGAGAAGAGGCTGTTATGAAGGGCACCAGAATATTTTGTATTTGATCTTAAAATCAATAGGGATTAATTCCAATTGATCAATGATGGACAGAATCAGCTACACCCAGAGAAGGAACACTGGGAAATGAATGTAAACTGTTAGCATTTTTTGTTTTTCTTCCCAGGTTATTTTACCTTCCAAATCCAATTCTTCCTTTGCAATAACAACATCAACAACAAAATTTGGTTCTGCACATATATATTGTACCTAGGATATACTATAACATATTTAATATGTATGGGAATGTCTGCCATCTAGGGCAGGGGGTGGAGGGAAGGAGGGGAAAAATTCAGAACAGAAGGGAGTACAAGGGATAATGTTGTAAAAAATTACCTATGCATATGTACTGTCAAAAAAATGTTATAATTATAAAATTAATTTAAAAAATTTTTTTTAAATCAATAGGGATTCTTTGGAGTTTATTGAGTAAGAAGGGTGAAAAGGCCAAAAAATCCCTTTGGGGTAATCACTCTCACGTGGTTGAACTCAACTAGCCATGTTATCTTCAGCTAATCATGGTTCCTTTCTAAACCCTAGTTCCCTCATGTGTCATATGACAAGGCTGAATGAAAAGATCTAAAGTCTCTTCCTGACTTAACTCATTAGAGATCAGCTTGCGGGCAAGTCTCTCTAGTTTCCAACAAAATAGCAATCCACAACTTGAGGGAAGTGAGTCAGAATAAAAATTAGGAAGCTAGGCAAAAAATAAATAAAAGACAAAAAAGGAAAGGGGGCTGGATATCACCAGCTGTTGTTGTTCAAAGCTTTTGTCTTTAAATGAAAGAACAGAGAAATTTCTTTTCTAAACATGTGAATAGAATACCTAGGCATCTACATTATATTTATATGTTTCTATTCTATTAAAAATCTATTAACTACTATCTATCTATCATCTAAAATCTACAATCTACTATCTTGAGTATCTTCCTATACTGAGTAGTGGGGTAGGGAGTGTGGAAAGAAAACTAACAATCTCTGACTTTAAGGAGCTTCTAATCTCATTGGGCAGTAGAAATGATATATATGTCCACAATTAAGATTCAAACAGTGGCATAAGAAGTAAATTGAGGGAAAGGATCACTTCTAATTGGAGTGGGGGAATGACTTTAGTGCAGGACCCTGGGATCCCAACTCATAAGTAGGAAGCCCTGGAAAACTTATGTTCAAAATATTTCTTTGAGTCTGTTCCCTTAAAACTATAGGTCATATGTATACATATATTGTATTTAATTTTTACTTTAATATATTTAACATGTATTGGTCAACCTGCCATCTTGGTGGGGGTGGGGGGGAAAGGAGGGGAAAAATTAGAACAAAAGGTTTGGCAATTGTCAATGTTGTAAAATTACCCATGCATATATCTGGTAATTAAAAACTATTAAAAAACAAACAAACAAACAAACAAAAAAAAAAAAAAAAAAAAACTATAGGTCATGAGTCCCTACTGGTATATTTATCTTCAACAGTCAGACAAGTATAGTTAGCTCCAAATCAAGGCATTTGCTAAAATGGCATAGTAAGAAAAATGACAATATATATTTTCTTTTTTTTTCCCCCTGAGGCTGGGGTTAAGTGACTTGCCCAGGGTCACACAGCTAGGAAGTGTTAAGTATCTGAGACCAGATTTGAACTTGGGTCCTCCTGAATTCTAGGGCTGGTGCTCTATCCACTGCGCCACCTAGCGGCCCCCAACACCTATTTTCTCATACAAAAGAGACCCACCATCTTCTGCTTATCATCACCAACACCAATTATTGCAGACCATCCCGCCACACATAAGGCAGGCAAATTAGACTAGCTAACTTAGCAAGGTACCATGAGGGAGAGGCCAGAGGCAGCATGTGCTGGGCAGGCCAAACACTTGCTGCCATTTTGATCACCACCTCCCCTTTTACTTTATGGGAGCATCACAAGAGCCATTCCAAGACACCAACCATTCTTCTTAGCCCATAGCCAGTACTCATTGATGCGGGTTGTGATCCCTTTAAGAAACTAATCCTTTCAGATGGATTTATTCCTTTCTGATTCCCAACTCCTCCTAGTAGATGCATTATCAATTCAAGAAGAATTCAATTCAATTCAATTCAAGAACCTTTGATTCACTTCCAATAGGAGATATCCGGGCACTCACAACCCCCACCCACATCTGAGCCAATTTGGGACTCCACCCACAGGCCCCTTTAGCTAAATCTCTATTACAAAGAGCCAAGCTGAAGTCCTCTCTTTTCAGAGGTTCCAAACATGGCAGCCTTACGCCTGGTATGCCAAGGATCTCTGGCTACTGAAATCCTGTTTCCGGTGTCCTCTTATCTCTACCTTCAATTTTACTAACTAGATTTTAACTTTACTTCCAAACCCCATAATAAACCTCTTTGACCAATCTAGGTTTTTGGGTCTGTAAATTCCTTTACAAGGGACTCTTGTGCCACCACTAGCCTCATTTAACTCCGTATTCTTGCGCCGAATCCAAAGTGATTGCAGGAGAGCTCTATTTGACTCCCTGTACCCCGAACCTGCCATTAGACCTAATTTCATTTAGTTATCCCAATTCTAAACCTCATCACAGGGACTTTATTTTTTTTTTTTTAATTTGTATTGCCAGTGTTCAGCACACATTAAACATATAATAAATGCTTCCATTCATTCATTCATCAGGTATGGATAGAATTGTTTGTCATGTAATTCCCCTTCCTATCCAAATTCTATGAAGTGACTTGCCCAATGACAATTACTGAGTTTATAGTGGATCCAGAATGAAAATCCTTTTCTACTCTCCATCCCTTACCATATCTCTTATAGTATGTGCTAGAGTATAGGAGCCAAAGAAAAAGCATGGTAGAGTTGGAAAGGAAGTCAGCAAAGGCAGCCTGCTATAGGTTAAATAAGCATACAGAGTATAGGGGGGGTTGGAGAGACTCAGGAAATCAACCCCCCAAGGACAGATCCTCCAAAAGAAGCAAAGTGCCCATTCCTGATACAACCCCTTATTTCTACTTGGTCATGGCTCTCTGCTAAGTCACTAACAGTCTCTGAGCAAGGCTAGCCTTGTATAAAAACAAGTAGTATAATGCAGGCAGAGAAAAGAAAAAAGACACTTCTCAACACTAACAGGGATATCACAGACCATTAAATCCAATGTCTTCATTACACAGGTAGTAAATGGAGACCCAGAAAAAAGTTT
Source organism: Sminthopsis crassicaudata (assembly GCF_048593235.1). NCBI lineage: Eukaryota > Metazoa > Chordata > Mammalia > Dasyuromorphia > Dasyuridae > Sminthopsis > Sminthopsis crassicaudata. Next base: position 183,988,486 of record NC_133622.1, on the reverse strand, counting down.
TCTTGATAATGACAGAATCACAGATCTCTGCGGATCCTGGACCTTCCTCTAGGCAGCTCCAACAATACAGGGCAAGCACAGATACTTTGGTCACCTTTCTAAGGGAGGCCCAGGAAAGCCTGGAAAGGAGAAAGACTCAGCCACTGCCCTCTCCTCCCCACCTCCTCCCGGGGCAATGGAATGTCTCCAAATACATTCCAAAGATACCATACCACTGTACTTCCTGAACTGGGGCGGGGAGAACCTGAAGAACCACAATAATCTAAGTAACTAATTCAGTCTCACTTCAGTGACTCTCTCTGACCCCCTAAATCTTTGTAGTTAGAGGTCAAAATTCCTGCTCAAACAAGCTATATACAGGAAAAACTGGAAATAATGAAGGTACTAGAATCACTATTCCCATATTCAAATATAGGCATAGAGTTGACTCCCAATTCTGCCTACTGGATTTCAAGGTCAAGAATAAATAAGACCATAGGGTTTGGAGTTTGGTGGGACCTCAGAAAGCACCTAATATTACCTTTACAATGTATTTGTAGATGAGAAAATTGAAACCAAGAGAATAAGGAATTTCTTCAAGGTTACATAGCAAATTAGTAGGATTTTAGCGATGAGGCAATTAGCACAGTGGATAGAGCAACGGGCTTGAAATTAAAGACTCAACTTTCTAAATTTAAATCTAACCTCACACTCTTAGAGTTGTGTGATATTGTTTCCCTAAGTTTTGTCATCTATAAAATGGGCTAGAGAAGAAAATGGCAAACTACTCCAGTATCTTTGCCAAGAAAATCCCAAATGAGGTCATGAATAATGGGATAAATCTGAAATAATTGAATGATAACAAATCAACAGGGACTAAACTTGTGATTTCATTGAAACAGGGAACTCCCTAGTAAAGACTAACTCCCTCTACCAGGACAGATGAACTTCTCAATTTATAATCCTAGAGAGCTCCCTAATACACTAAATGATATTCCTGGGGTCACACAGTCAGGATGAGTCAGAGACACATTTTGAATACAAGTTTTTCAAGCTGGCTCTCTATCCATTATTCCACATTGCCTCTGATTTTTAGAAAGGCAGCATTTTATAGAGGAAAAACAAAACAAAGCAAAATGCTGGACTAGAAGACATAAGACCTTGGTTAACTATCACTTATAAATTGTGCAAGTCATAACTCCAGATGAGCCTTAATCTCTTTCTTTTTGCACTGGGAATAATAGAAGTGAATCAGCTATCTCATAGGATTGTTGTAAGAAAAGGACATTTTAAGCTTTAAAGTACTACATAAACTTAAATTACCATTGTTATGATACAGTTGATGACAAAGGACCCTTCTTCCTCTGAAACAGTGACCAAGCTGGTCCATGGCAATCCACCTTTCACTCAATCATCAAATTGGTTTTCCTAAACTACTAAGTCTAATCACATTATCAGCCTGTTTAGTAAACTCCAGTGAGCCCCTAATACCTTTAGGAGCAAATATAAGGAGCAGCTAGGTGGCGCAGTGGATAAAGCACCAGCCCAGAATTCAGGAGGACCTGAATTCAAATCTAGTCTCAGACACTTAACACTTCCTAGCTGTGTGACCCTGGGCAAGTCACTTAACCCCAGTCTCAGAGAAAAAAAAAAAAAAAAGGAGCAAATATAAAATCCTCCGTTCAAATTTTAAAGCCCCTTTTATTCCTCACTACCCTTAATATACATATTCTCCTCATACAATGACACTGGCCCCACACAGTACACTCCATCTCCTAATTCCAAGCATTTTCAATGAACATCCTCTATATCCCTCTCATTTCTGTCTGCTTCCTGTCTTTCTTGGCTTCCTTTGGATCTCAGCTAAATATATACCTTTTACAAGATACCTTTCTTAATTTTCATTAATGTTAATGCCTTCCCTTTATTAATTACCTCCATTTTATCCTCTACATATCTTGTTTGTACAGAGTTTTTATGCTGCCTCTCCCATTCAGTTGTGAGTTTCTTGAGAATAAAAAACTGTCTTTTACCTTTTTTGTATTTCTATCATTTAGCACAGTATCTAGCACGTAAGTGATTAATAAATGCTTATTGACTGACTGGTTAATTTACACATTTATTTATTCCAATAACTCCTAGAAGTAGATAGTGCAAGAACTGTTTCTTTTCCATAAAAAAGGAAACTTCTTAGAAGCTGCAAAGTAATTTGCTCAGATTTACAAAGCTAGTAGTCAAAAGTAGTATGGTAATGCAAGTCCTCTGACTTAAATCTAATATTATCTCCCCAAATATTTGGGGATTTACAAATATTTTTTAGGGATCATGCCTTAAACCCAAAACACTCAGGCTCTCATTGATTGGCCAACTATTGGTCCCAATCAAGTTTCATTTGGTCATTGTTTGAATTTAGATGGTTCAGAATGAATGTAATAGCATACTTCAGTATGGGCCAGAAACCCCATAATCTTCCCCTTCCAGATTGACTTTGGTTTTTTAAGTAGATAAAATAAGCTATTTTTTGCCTCAGTTTTTTAAAACCTAGTCTTAAACACTGAATGCTTGTTGCCTCAAACTAAGACTTTAGCTTAAAAAGGCCAAAGAATATCATTCCCACTGCATCTGGGAGATGTCCTGCCATGCTGATTTATATCTCTACACTGAACCCAGATAACTCCAGAGGAGAGAGTGAGACTGGAAACTTTGCTGGGAAATAGCCCACCCTCACTTAAATCCAATCTATTCACAAGTTATGATGTCTCTTTCCTGATATTATGGTCCTCTTCAAGAATAAAGGACAAACAATAATAACAATCTTGTTTCCTCTATATGTTTGTGTGTGTGTGTGTGTATATATACATATATATATATATACACACACACATATGTGTGTGTATGTATATGTATATGTATACATAAATATTTCCACTATAACATATATAATAGTAATATGACCTAGTATATATCACACAAAACACTCATTAAATATCCTGTTACCCAAGGAACAAGACAATTAGCCTACTACTTTCTAGACTACAGAAACCATTCCACCTCTTTAAGTTTCTCTGAGTATTTGAGTATCTGTCTCTCTTTCTGTCTCTTCAATGCCAGGAGGCTTCCTAGATCTGTTCTGAAAGGAAAAAATACAAGTCTGGAGTCTCAGATCACATTTAAGTGGTCACTTAGATTGACTGGTACCAAGGACCTTAATGGCCAAAATCTTCTCTCTTTAGGGCAAGTAGTCAAAAGCAACATCGTGCAATAAGTTTCTTGGTGCAATGAAAAGAACCCCAAGTGTGTAGTCAGAGGACTTGGAATAAAATTCTATTTAGTACTTGTGCGATTTTTGAACAAGTCTTCCCTTTCCGTAGAATTCATTTTCCTTACATATAACATTTAGAGGGTAGGGTTTAGCTTCCTTCTGCTTCCTATGATATAAAATTTAGGTTTCATTTTGACAACTGAGAATGATAATAAGGAACTGAGACAAGTTTGGGGGATATTGCTATTTCTTGAATATTCCCTCTTCCTTAAAGAGGAATTTAGAGTTGCAAGATGGCAAAGGTAGAATTGGAATTCAGTGACATAGAATGTTGGAACTATTGGATGTGGAAAAGTCCCTAGGAGCCAAGGCATTTTGGATGTTAAAGCTAAAGAAGTTGAGGACAGAATATTAAAGACAGAAAGTACTTGAGAATGTTGAACATAAAATGCTGCCTAGAAGGGAGCTTAAGACAAAGAATGTTAGAACTTAGACAGTAGAGATAGAATTATCCCAACTCCCTGGTTTCATAGATATGGAAACCAAAGGAAGGCAAGTGAATTACCCTTCCCAGGACTACACATCAATTAATCACAGACTCAAGTACCCAGGTCCTCAACTTTCCATTCTAACTTCTCTCTACTGCACCATCAGTTTATCCATTTGTAACATAGCCCTTGCTATGCTCAAGAAAGAGCCCTCACCCCAGATATAAGAGAATCCTTTGATGGCTTGACTTTATATATACATTGATTCGTTAAGAGAAAAAAAAGTATTAAGGTATATTTTGAGATAGGCAGAAGTCTTGACATCATCCATACCAACAGATTCCATGTGTTATCTTTAGTTAATTTATTATCATGAGATATTATAGTACTCTTTCTTTCATGGCCAAGGACATGGACAGCAGAAGAGGATATACAAGCTTCAGGATAGGGCTGAGAGTGAGGAGTTTGGGGTTTACAAAGACTCACCACAATTATGAGTTCCAATATTTTATCTGCTCAAAACAAAAATGAGCAAAACAGAAAACAAAACTTAATGAATTATCATTCTGAAATAACAAGACACACCCTTCTTCAATACAAGTACTCCTTCCTAAAAAGATGATGGCTATTTTAATCAGTTTGCTAGAGAACCCTACCACTGACTTAGGAAGCTTCCAAAGGTCACCATAAAACAGAATGGCACACATTGGGTTTACGCTGGGTTTAAGGAGTCAAATGTCCTAGCTTGACCAGTCACTAACTACATGATCTTGGGTAAGTCATTGAAAAGCCGAGAGAAGTAGGTAAAATACTACTACTTCCATTTCAGAGAGGAAGTAACTGAGGTTCAAGAAGGTTGGGAGGAAAATCATCCTTGTAAGCTACAGATTATATCATTGAATTTGCTACCATTATCCTTTGAATTGCTGTTTTGTTTAGTCGTTTTCAGTTGTGAACAACTCTTTATAAACTGATTTGGGGTCTTCTTGGCAAAGATATTGGAATGGCTTGCCATTTCCTTCTCCAGCTCATTTTACAGACAAGGAAATCGCGGCAAACAATAAGTGGCAGGCCTAGATTCATTCATACAGTCTCTGAAGGTATATTTGAACTCAGGTCTTCCTGTTCCAGGCCCAGCACTATCCACTGCCCCACATATTTGCCCTTGAAGTATTGTAGTTAGCTAAAATTTTGCCTTTTTACCTTGTCTTCTAGTAATAATAGATCTATATAATTGTACAAATGTGTTCTCATATATTGGCTTTAACATATATAACATATATTGGATTACTTGCCATCTAGGGGAGGGAGTGGGGAAGAGGGGCAAATTTGGAACACAAGGCTATGCAAGGATCAATGTTGAAAAATTATCCATGAATATGTTTTGAAAATAAAAAGCTTTAATAATAATAATTTAAAAACAATAGATCTCTTGTTCTATATCAGTTCTCACCCATAACAGAAGGATTTTTCCTTCAGAGTCTGACAATAATATGCAATGACTGAAGCAAACTACCTAAAATACTACCTAATATTTCTGTAATACTTAATTTTTCATGGGACCATGAAAACAACCATGGATTTGGGGTCAGAAAATGTGAGTTAATGATCCAGCTTTGCCATTGATCAACTGAGCAACATTTCCCTTCCTCTGAAATTCTACTTTCTTCATCTGAAAAATGGTTACATTTGCACCTCACCCTATGGCTTTGAGGTTTGAATAAAATAATGCATGTTAAGTACCACATTTGGACTTTTAAGTACTTGGTAATCATGTCATTTGAGGAAGACAAGGAAAAAGATCTTTGTCACCATTTCACAGACAGGGAAAGTAATAAAGTCAAGGATAAAATGAAGTGATTATCCTTAGGTATCTAGTTTTGGGCAGCCTTAAGAGACAACCTGCTGTTTAATTAGGTGCACTGGAGACCTCAGATGAGTCTCCCTGTTTGAGCCAAACCAGGTTTAAATACAAATGGGAAATATTTAACAAAAGAAATGAAAATATCATCAAACATAGATAACATTACATTTTAAAACTATTAGTTGGTATCCTGTGGGTATGCTTATATATGGACTAATGGCCCCTATTTCTGTTTGACACCAGTGATATACACAACAGCAGACTTGAGAGGAGAGCCCTTAGACATTGGACACCCAGCCTCACTACATTCCTTTCAGTTATATCTATTATATCAGGATCAGTTCTCCAAACTTCAAAAGGCCCTCCTTACATCTGAATCAAAAGTACTTGTCTGCAAGATTTGAGAAGAGGGAATGATTCATAAGTTGGCAAGCTGGGTGGGAAGCCAGAGATTGGATTAGGTATGGGAAGAGAGTTATGGGAGCTGAAGTGTCAGGAATTCATTCACTTTCTTTTTTTATTTATTTCTTTTTAATTTTTTTTTAATTAACTTATGATTTCAGGGGATTCCCAGGTGAGAAAACTCCCTTTATCAATTCAGATCTTCATTCGATTTATACTTAAAACCTTAGTGAATTGTCTAGGCCACTTAAATATTAAACCAAGATTTCAAAGTAGAACTTGGTCATTTTAAGGCTTCCTCTCTGCCCACTATATCACATCTGTCTCTCCTGGAATTAATTTTATTTTAAAATGAGTGACAATTAGGAAAACAACAAAAGGAGGGGAAGAGAAAAGAAGGGAGAAGGCAGGGAAGAAGACGAGAAAGGAGAAAAGAAAGGAAGGAAGGAAAGAAGAAAGCTTCTTCCTGCTAGGAACACCGTCAGCCTTCAGTCACCCTCTGAGAGATCACATCCAAGAGCAGAAAGTACAGGGCCTCTTGTTCAACAATTACACAAATAATTTCTCTCACGCACTGGCGACCAGAGCCCACCCACTCTACATTTGCTGCCCTACCTTGTCAGAGGACGCTTCATCCTTCCCTGATCCTGCTGCCTGTACACAGAGCCAGCCCAGCCTCAGCTCCAGCCCCACAGAGACTTCCCGTATGTGTACACATACCTTCCTGCCTGCCCTTTTTCACCTGGCCTGCCAAGGAAATGGGAAGCTCAGAGTAGTGGCTGGCTGGCTGAAGAGTTGATCATTAACTCATCGATGTTCCCATCCATTCCCCCAGACAGCCTGCTCATTGCACCCCTCTCTCCAGCACTGATTGTTTCAGAGTACCCTTTTTTTTTTTTTTGAGATGAAAGCCACGCCAGAAGATTTCCCCTAGAGAAAGGGGAAATCAGTGGTAAAGAATTGGGGAAGTCCATCTGCCTATCCTTCATTCTGGATTGAGTCACACATCTCCCCCCTCCCCCTTTTTACTATACAGTATCATGGAAAACACTTACATGTTTTCAATAGTCAAAATATTCTACCCGTTCCTTGGAAGAATACCTTCCAGGACTTCTTGACCTATTCCACTTGGTCTGCAAGTTTCCTTTTGGGCTTTTTTAGGCAGCTAGGAAAAACAACACTTTTACTTGGAGCCAAAGTACCTTCAATGGGAAGAATACAGGATTTAGTGAGTCTTGAGTCAGGAAACCTGAGTTCAAATTCAATCTTTGCCATCAACTAATTGTATGATTGTGGGCAAATCATTTCATTTCTCTGACCATCTTTTTTTTTTTTCCTTTTTTTTTAAATTAATTTTTATAATTATAACATTTTCTTTGACAGTACATATGCATAGGTATTTTTTTTTTTTTTTTTACAACATTATCCCTTGTACTCCCTTCTGTTCCGAATTTTTCCCCTTCTTCCCTCCACCCCCTCCCCTAGATGGCAGGCATTCCCATACATATTAAATATCTTATAGTATTTCCTAGGTACAATATATATGTGCAGAACCGAATTTTGTTGTTGTTGTTGTTGCAAAGGAAGAATTGTATTCGGATTCTCTGAGCATCTTAATGTTTATGTTATAAAAACTGGAAAACAATCCATTTCCTGCTTTTTACTTTATCTTTTTAAAAGTGGTTTACTATTTTTTTTTACACCCTTCTGCTGTTTACATAATCATATTTGTACAGCTGAAACGAAAGCCTTCCCTGATCTTGAGGAGAAACTAGCTAGGAGACAGCTTGATGTAATAACAAAACATTCATAATTGGATGACCTGGAATCTATCACTTCATTCCTTTAAACCTCAGTTTATCTACAAAGGGGAAAAAGGAATAAGATTAGATTAATTAGCCCTCATAGTCCCTTCCAATACTAAATGGGTGATCTTTGACTTAGGTTTATACTAAAAAATGTTCAAGAGGAGATTGTTCTAGTATTCTCTAATTGTATATTATTTTGATTTACTTATAAGCAAAACACTTCGTAAATTGTAAAGCATTTAAAAAGTAAAAAAGCATATAAATATAATTATAATTAATTAATAAAATAATATAAAATATAAAAATATATTTTAAAAAATAACAGCTATTTATTATTATTTGGTGGAGGAGGTGTCATATTTAGTTTTAGAAAGTACTGTATCAATTGCTTAGTCCAATCCTTTCAATTTATGTATAAACCAATGAAAGTTCTGTGAGTTCAAATGACTTACCAGAGAAGGTCTCTGGTTACTCTGACAGTCTAAAGTTGGCTCATCTAGAATTCATTCTAGAATAGTGTACAGAGATCACATGCTAGGGCTCATGGTACTACATTCTTGCATAATATTAGTGAAATTTGTTCCCAGCTTTGCTGGCTTTCCTGTGCTCGCATGCTCATTAGGAGCAGAGGAGCCAAGAATCATGGAATTTGGGTTTTAGAAGAAGGAGGGACCATAAGTAATACTGAGATTTAGACCAGTCAGGGCATAATAGAAAACAATAAATTTGGCGTCAGAGGTTTTGGGTTTGGTTCCTGCTTCTTTGTCTTAGTAGCCGAGTGGAGTTTGAGCAAAACATTTTCCTTATTTAGACCTTGGTTTCTTCATTTGGGAGATGAAGGGATTCTACTAATTGGTGTCTGGGGATCTGCCTGGCTCTAATCCTGTAGTCCCTATGATTCTCTCTCCATCATCAAAATAAAGGAAAGACTATCGTTTTATAAATGATTGATTTGTGTATATACCCATCATTTTAGAGCAAAAGCTGGATCTTCTAGTTCACTGGTCAATGTTCTAACAACAATAATACTATACCTATTAGTTCTAAAATGCTTTTCAGATATAATTAAGAAGCATGCCCACTGCTGCTATCATTAGACACCAGAAACATTTATTGATCACCCACTTTCTACATCATGTTTATAAACTCTCAGAGTGTTTGTACAATGCCTTATACCATTATGTATCCTAATGATTGGGTTGAAAGCAATGAGTGACTGTCATTCAGAAGACAGGTTTGATCACTAGTTTTGAACCATGGACAAATCACTTCATTTCTCTGTGCCTCAATTCGCCCATCTGTAAAATAGGGATAGTATTTGTTTTACCTCACAAAGTTGTCATGAGAACAAAAAAAAAAAAAAAAAAATACTATCATCAAAATTAGAAGGACTCCCAGAAATCATCTAAGATCATAGAACTTAGAGCCAGAAATGGCCTAGAATGGTATTGATAATGGTTTGCCATTTCCTTCTCCAGTTCATTTTATAGATGAGGAAACTGAGGCAAACAAGGTTAAATGACTTTCCCAGTGTCATACAATTAGCAAGTACCCAAGGCTGAATTTAATTTTATAAAGGTGAGTCTTTTTAATTCCAGGTCCCAAGCTCTATGGTACTATGAAGTCATGTAGGAGTCTCCCAGAACAATGAATACTGGACATGAACTCTGTAAAACCTTAGATATATCCTAAAGCCCATCATTTCATGGAAACTGGGAAGTCTAACACTATATTGTGATTTTACTGGCAAAGCAGAGGAAGGAACTCTCTACAAGGGAAGAAAGGATGAGTAAACTATTAAGCACTTACTATGTGCCAGGAACTGTGCTGAGTACTTTACAAATATCTCATTTATTTGCATAATTCTAGAAGATAGGTGCTATTTCTTTCCATTTTACAGTTGAGAGGTACTATATTCTCTTTATAGTTGAGAAAATTAAGGCAGAGAGAAAGAGATACAATGAATTGCCTAGAGTCACACAACTAGTGAGTGTCTGAAGCTGAATTTGAACTCAATTCTCCTTGGCTCTAGACTCTGTGCTCTATTCATTGCACGACCACTAGAACTGGTCAACACCTTTTCTTCAAGGATAATCTAGAACATTAAGGGGTTGTATATGACTTGTCCAGAGTCAAGATATATCAAAGGCAGCAACTGAATCTAGATCTTCCTAGTTCTGAGGCTAGCCCTTTATCTACTATACCATAATAACTCTCATTTTATAAAATCATTTAAGATGATTAAAAACTTTACAAATAGTCTCTCCTTTGAGTCACATCATAGTCTGATAAAATGGAAGCTCTAGTATGGTTACTTCTATTTAACAAAGAAGGAAACTGAAAGGAGAATGATTCAAATGTCCCAAATTGGACAAGTGAAAAGGAGGCGAGCCCCACTGTAAGTGGTCTAGCTGTTCTCAGATATAAACAAAAAGTATCCCCATTGCTGCTCTCATTATACACCAGAAACATTTATGGATCACCTACTCTATACATCATATTTATAATCCCTGCTTATGATTCCTTCTGCTGGGGGAGGTTGAGGCTGGTAGATAGCTCAAGCTCAGAAGTTTTGAGCTTCAGTAGGGATAAAGACAACTGGGGCTGCACACTGATTTAGTACCAATATATTGGGCTCTGTGGAGAAAGGGGGAGGACCATCATACTAGTTAAGATTGGGGAACTGAACCAGATCAGAAACAAAGCAAGTCAAAGTTTCCCCACTGATCAGCACTGATATTGAGCCCATTTTGGCTGGTACATTTCCAGACAAGGAGATATACGGAGACCCAGCTTTAAAAAAAAAAAAAAAAAAAAGTTATTGTTCTCCCTTGAAAATAACCTAGTTTCTTTCTTTTTTATTTTATTTTTTTTATTACGGCTTTTTATTTGCCAGATATATGCATGGGTAATTTTACAGCATTGACAATGGCCAAACCTTTTATTCCAATTTTTCCCCTCCTTTCCCCTTCCTCCCCCTCCCCCCAGATGTCAGGTTGACCAATACATGTTAAATATATTAAAGTATAAATTAAATACAATACATGTATACATGTCCAAACAGTTGAAAATAACCTAGTTTCAAAGGCCATCCCCAGAGAAGCACTCAGTAAAGTTAGTCCTGGTCTTTCTTGGTCATGGTTCAAAGTTTACTCCACCCCTCTCTTCCTATTGTCCCCACATTCCTTGGACTCTGCTTCTTCGCACCATAAACACAGTGCTGGGCTAGGAGTTTTCTTCCCCAACTCCCCAAGAATGTCAGCACTGAATAGGGCGTCAGAGAGCACCCAGGCCTGCCCCACCCCACTAACTTAACCAGAGAGGAGCCAGATCCAAAGACAGCTGAGCACTCTCCTAAAGTCATATAGCCAATTAATGACCCAGTTCAGTCTTGGCTGCTATTTCCCTTATATTACAGTTGCCAAAATAAACATTGCAAATCATAGATAAATCTTCTCTTTTCTCAAAGCCTCCCAATACCTAGGAAAGTAAGTCAATAAACTAAAGATGACTCACAGGTAAGCAAGAAGTGGAGCGTGACACTGGGAGGTTCAGTCTCAAAAGTTCCAATCCTTGGATTGGATTCATGACCCATTTGTGGTTTTCTTGGCAGAGACACTGGAATGGTTTGCCATTTCCTTGTCCAGCTCATTTTCCAGATGAGGAAACTGAGGCAAACAACGTTCAATGGCTAGTCAGAGAGCTGTTAAGTATCTGAGACCAAATTTGAACTCAGAGCTGAGACTTCCTGAATCCAAACCCAGTGGTCTATCTGCTGTGCCATCTCACTGCCCACCTGGGAAGGGATAGCTTCCCTTTCATTTCTGGCTGTCTCCTCTTTGAGACCCCAGGTTTAAATGGCTCATTACAATTGTGTTGACCACATGCAGGTCTGGCACAGGTATTTCCTACAGAGGTACACTTTAGAATCTAGGAGTAATGTATGTAATTCATTGTAATTTTTTACATTGTAACACATAAATTCATGTGTAAGAAGGAAAGTTTTGTGTGCAACAAAGTTATTGAGAATCTGTGTCTTTCAAGGCCACTCTGGTAACCGGCTGGTTATCCTGGGCCTTTGTGTTAATGTGTGACCAGGTAACCTCTCAGCTTCCTTCCAGCTCCGACATTCCACAGGCTCCATTCTACAATCCCTCTGAGTTACTGATATTATCCAAAGCTGCTTCTCAGGGCTGACATTCAGCAAGTACTTTACATTCTCTTCTGTGCACCAGCACCATTAGAGAACCCCTTCCTGGTTCTGAGGTTGCTACATTTCACTGCACCTCCAGCAATTATCAGGGACATGGACCAGCTAATGGGCTTCACTAATTTGGGTTAAGCAAAAATCGGATAGTGAGGGTAGGATATACAGCAAAGGCAGCATAATAATGGTAGTAATAATGGTGTTAATAATAGTAGTTAACTTATACTTTAACATATTTAACATGTATTGGTCAACCTGCCATCTGCTGTAAATAAAAAGCTATAATAAAAAAAAGAAAAGGAAAAAATAATAGTAGTTAACATTTATATATGAGAACTTAAAGGGTTATAAAGCACTTTATGTATCTCATCAACTATCATACCCACATCAATCATGGAATGTAACTGCTATGCTCATTTTACAAATGAGGAAATTAATTAAGGCTGAAGGTGACTTATCCAAAGTCATATCATTAGTAAGAATTTGAACTCAGGTCTGACTTCAAGTCCAGCAGTCTAGTCACTGAAAAAACCTAGCTGAAAGAATACTACTTAAGGGGAAATAGGGAAAGAGAGGGAAAACAAGAACTTTGCTTTAAAGGAACCCAGGGATTCTATCTTTTTTGGAAGTGGTGTTAAGAGGCCAGGAACTGCAACCATCAGAGGGGTCCCAGGATATTTCCTTTCCTCACTGTGTCCCTTTGGCATTATTACTCAGTTTCCTGTTTGTAAGGCTCTCCACAGCTGCAGGCTTGGCTAAGAATAAAGGGGATTTTTTAACAGCCATTGGTTTTTCACAAGTCCTGAAAAGCTCAGAGGAGGGTGGGGGAGGCAGGGAGGATGAGCCTCGGTGTCCAGGAGAATATATTGCAAAATAGCTAACTTATGCTCCAGCCTTCTCACTGGTCCCTCTGCCTCCAGTCTCCCAATGTAATCCAGCTGTTATTGAGCCAGCTGTCAGAGGATGTCTTTCTTTAAAAAAAAAAAAATTAGTATTTTATTTTTCCAATTACATGTAAAAATAGTTTTCAATATTTACTTTGAGTTCTTTTTTTTTTTCCTCCTTCCCTCTGTTACATATACTCTTGATCCAATGTCACTGGCTTTCTGTCTGTTTCACAAAGAAAATACTCCATCTCATCCAATTGTTATTAGATTGCCTCCTAAACTACCGGTATTTAACTATTTTGCATTTATTCTTGTGGGTGTGTGTGTACCTATCCCCCATTAGAATATAAATTATTTTAACAGGGATTATTTCTACCATCATATTTCTATTTGCAGCACTTTCTAGCAAATAACAGCTATTTAGTGGATGTTTATTGATTGATCATACATTAAAACTACTTATTAACACCTTACTAATTCCAGGAAAGCAGCATAGCATAATGAACAGAGAGTTAGCCTCAGAGTCAAGATAAATGATTGTGGGACCCTAGTCAAGTCACTTAAGCCCTTGGGGTTCTAGGTTCTAAGTTGTAAGGCTATAAACTACAGAGAAAGTGTCCATGTGCTTTGGTGAAGAGAATTTTCCTTTGGGAGTTCCCTCTTTAATGAAATCATTGCTGTAGTCCCTATCCCAAAATTAAAATGAGGATCGAAGCCACCTTGCAGAAGAACTTAATTGCCAGACCAAGGACATTGGGCTTTATTATGGAGGCAATGAAGATGGCATAGATTTCTGAGCAAGATTATATCAAGATAACATTTTAGAATGATTGATCTGGCAGCTGTGTGAAAGATAGAACAGAGGCACAGACATCAGCTAAGAGGCTATTAATATAAACTAGGCAAGAAAAGGGCCTGAAAGGGGTGATCACAATGTGAGTGAAGGTAAAAGGACAGATACCTCAAAGGAGAAACTGAAGAGACTGACACAGATGTACATGGAAACTATCCAATAACTTAGATTTCAGGAAGGATGTTGATAAGCTGGAAAACATCCAGAAGAAAACAAGATGGTGGGGGGCTCTGAGATAGGAGGCCCCTTTTTTGGCCTATTGATCTGAAGTTAGGAGACCTCAGAGGCTATGTAGTCCAAACCCTCGTTTTACAGATGGAAAAACTGAGACCTAGGAAGTTGAATGGCTTGTTCAACTACAAAAAAGCAGCTAGCATCCAAGGTGGGATGGATGGGAGATCCCTTGACTCCATAGCTAGTCTTATTTCTAATATATCAAACTACCTACTTTGAAGGATCTATTTATCTTTTTTTTTTTTTTTTTTTTCCCCCTGAGGCTGAGGTTAAGTGACTTGCCCAGGGTCACACAGCTAGGAAGTGTTAAGTGTCTGAGACCAAATTTGAACTCAGGTCCTCCTGAATTCAAGGCTGGTGCTCTATCCACTGCACCACCTAGCTGCCCGTGTATTTATCTTAAAGAAAAAAAAACACTTTAGGCAAGTGGGGAGACCAGGAAACTTCTCTTCTAATATTTGAAGGGTTGTTTTAGAAGAGGGATGATCCTAGGTAAAAGAACTAAGAACAAAGAAGGGAGTGAGAAGGTGGGGGAGCAATGGATTGACCATTTAGAGTGATCATTTTTTTCTTTACACCGATTCTCTTTATCTCTGCAATACCACTCAAACTCCTTGGCCACACATTCAAACCTGCCCATTATTCCTCTGTGGTTCCTAGAAGCTGTAGCATATATAGTATATATAGCATATATAGCATATAACCATCTGATGGTTAGAGGGATGTCGATCCCAAACACGTGACAACTGCCCCCATTGGAAATGGTAGATGCAAGCAATTTGTTCCAATTGGCATGAAGGCAGCAAATCAGGCACTATGGAGCACTTAGAGCTTGGTCAGCTATCAAAGATCCTAAGGATATCCAATGCATCCTGGGTCATTGCCAGTCATCCTGACTTTTGTCTGGCTACTGCACTTTAACGACTGGAAGAAAGAGTGACGCACATGGCTGTGCATTTCTGTCTTATTTACCCAATTCACTCACAAGTCAAGACATCACTCCATAACGTCATTGGTCCTTTTTGAAAATGAAGGACAAACAACAACTCTCTGAAATATCTTTTCCAAAGAAGCTGGTTTTCTTACTAAACCTAACCCCATAAATAATGCCTTCATAATTATGATCACATTCTCCATTGTGGTAAGATTTTCACTCTCAACTCCAAATCCTATGCATCCTTTAAGTCCCTTGAACCCCAAAGGGGTTTTGCCATTCATGACCCCTTTTCACCCAAGATATTTTTATATGACCTTGGGTATATAAAATAGGCATATAAATCAAACATTTACTGATAATAATTAATACATTTTATGGCCCCCTACATTCAGTTACAAGACCCGATATGCGATCCAAAATTTAAGAAGCTGGGATTTAGAGTACTCAAAATTGTAGTCCTGACCCAATTGCTTAGTTTCTGTGACTTGAATAAGTCCCCTCTGCCATTGGGGCCTCAATTTCCTATCTATAAACTGGATTAAATGATCTCTCAAGTCCTTCCCAGATCTGATATTCAATGTCCATTAAGAAAAATCTAAAATTAATTTTATCCCAAAGATTCCAAAAGTGCTTGGGCATTTTAAAGAATCCCTACAGTATAAATTACTAGAGTAATTGTGCACTAACTCTGATTTTTTGGCTCATAATATTTATGATTTCTATAATTAAATTGTTTTAAAATCATTAAACTAAATTATACTTCCTATAGCTTTTTAAATTTTACAAAGTATTTTCCCCAAAACAATTCTGAGAAGAAAGAAATTAAAGTATTACCTTCATCTCACTGATAAAGAAATGAAAATTCAAAAAGAAGATGCTGTTTATTTGGGGTCACTCAGCTAATAAAAAAGCAGAGTCAGATTTGGATCCTGGTCACCTTGGTCTAAATCCAGAGAGCTTTCTTTTTTTTACTAAGCTGTCTCCCCTACTTTTTTCCAGCAGGTTGGCAAATGTCCCAGGATATGCTAGTCAATTGGTCTAATTTATAAAGGTATCTATGAAACCAGTCAAGGAAGGGTTTCTAAGGAGAAAAGTGGAGGCTGGCCAAATTCTAGGCTCAACCTCCCTCTTTGTTCTTATTTTCCTATTCTCCCTCTCACATACCCCATATTCCAAATTGTTATTACTTAATCTTCTCTTAACACACTCCCTGGTCTCTTCAGGCCACAGAGATGAAAAACCTTCCTTCTAAAGACTTCCCAGAATTTATCCCTTCCTCCAAATGTGATTGCTCTTTGCTTTGAACCCTTAGGAAGACATTCTGTTTTTGTCCCTCCAGGGCTGGGCAGATGTTTAACCCTTTCTAGATGACAATCTTCTTGAGGGAAAGGGCTATGTTTTAACCTCTCTGAATCACCTCTTCCCAAATCTCCCACAGACAGCAGTTGACATGCAAATATTTGTTGAATAGCAAACCATTTGAAGATTCATTGCTTTTCTTTGTCCCCTAAACTTGTATTGAAAACCCTTTTAATACCAAAGATTAATACTAAGAAAAAAAATAATACCACAACCCCCCATCATCAAACCATTCCTTTTGATGAAGGAAAACAGGTAAGCAAGATCACTGATGGCTGATAGCACATACAGACCTGTAGGTCCTCACTCTCTATGAAAATATGTTACTGCAAGAAAATGGTATTTACATACATGTATTGTATCTAGGTTATATTGTAACAAATAAAATATAATAAAAGAATCCTGTCAAAAAAAAATAAAATATGTTGCTGTAGTTCTTTAATAATTCACGGAACATCTAGTTTATAACAGACTTGAAAGGTAAATGATACAAGTGTTGATTCCTACCTTCCAGATGAGTAAATGAAGGGACAGAAAGGATGAAATAAATGATTTACTCTCAGGATCACAAAGTTAATATGTACCAGGGCCAAAATACTGTCTCAGGCTCATGATTCTAAATCCAAGCATTTTTCATAATTCATAATTGTTTGATTTTTTTAATAAGTCAGAAAATTATATTCCTTTGTAACTCCAGGATATGGAAACATGAATCCCCTTCCTAGTCTGGGACCTTGACCCTTCATTCTCCCTCTCTCCTCTCATCATAATTCTCGTATACTTCTGCAGGAACTTTTATTATTCCCTTTTCATTTATAATGGTTTATATAGCATTCATCTTAAATCTGGCCAGTTTTTCCTTTTCATTAAGTTTTCATTTTCCCTGGGTAATTAGTGTCTTACTAACAGATAGGAATTAGCACCTTGAAATTCCTCCAAATAGTTTAAAACAGGTCTTTGCACAATCCTGCTCAACTCTACCTCAGCCCACAAAACAAATCAGTTGTCAAATAATGCTTTTCCACAGTGTTCCAGTCTCTTTCCATTCACACAGCTACTACCTTAACTCATTGTCAAGCTTGATCAGATGATTGCAAGAGCTGTACCTAATTGGTCTTTTTTCCTCAAGTTTCTCCCACTCCAGCCTAACCTACACACTGGCGTGTATGGGGTATAAAGTGAGGAGTAGTACTTCTGGTATGAGAACTGCTCATCTACCTTTGACGTCCATCTGATTCA